>NW_022985795.1:0-23235 GCF_902459465.1 Asterias rubens
TTCTCGTTCTTAGAACTTATCACAGGAATGCTCCATTAGAGACGGAAGCTTAACAGACACACCCTTTTCGTCTGACAACTCAACTTGGATATAAATACCTATCTGGAAACCTTTTGGTGACACTTATATCCCAATGGGGAGATATATATGCCTTAATGGGTACCATTTCTCCCAGTTTGACTATTAATACCCATCAGGAAACGTTTAGGTAACAATAACAACCCATAACTTACTGTGGCCTTAATCAAGACAATTTTTACCCAATTTGGATATTACCGCCCATCAGGAAACCTTTAGTAACGGTACAATCCCAACCAGCTCCCCTAATTGGGTACTGATTAAACCCCTCTACTCACAATGAGGGATATCAACGATAACATTTGAGGAACGCCCACGTACCCATCCGGGTACTATAACTCTGTGGTGACGTCGCTGTAGACCCGGTTACCTGCCCCTGCGTCTTTACGCACCACTGAGTACCTGATGGAGGAGTTGTACGCCTCTTTCTGCTGGTGGGTCTTCCTAATGCTGAAGATGACGATCACCGTGCAGATAACGACTAGTACAATGATCGGTATGATGATGGCAAGTACGTCTGCAAAAACAAATGATTAAAGATTTGTTTTTATTTTTATGAAGTCTCGACACTCCTGGGGTGACAGGTCTTATTCTTCAGGCTGCGTCACGCATCTAGAACTCCCTACCACTTAATCTTAGATCTTGTCTTTGTACCACAAAATTTAAATCTCTCCTCAAAACACATCCCGTCTCAGGTTTTCAAGGATTAATTTTGTTGTGTTTAATTTCTTTCTGGTTTACTGCACCTTGAACACCCAGCAGGGAAGATATGTGCGCATTACAAGTCTTTTTTCCTTACAAGAGAGGAGGAGTTACAACTTTGAAGTTTGAGACCTATCCTTTAGCACACCATGTAATGGTTTACAAGGTGCTGTGACGCAATATGCAGCCAATCAAACCAGGAACACCGGGGCGAACCCCTTCTCTTTTTGAGAAGTGTGGTAGTTTTTTTTTCATGCGTTACACAACGATTGGTATCGTGGTGCAATCTACATGTACAGCCAATCATGCCAGAAAACATCAGGAAAAACCCCTTTTCTTACATGTCTTCAATACAAATGCATAAAGTGGTCAATGTTTGTCAAATAGATTGACGTCCTTACATAATTTATTTGTCGCCGGTGCCAGTGTGGTCCCCACCGTGGTGAATGTCATGGGTTCTGTCACTATGTCCGTCACTACTGGTGCTTGCTGTGAAGTGTTAACGTCTATTGCAGTTGGAGTGGGCTTTAAGGTTTCTGGATCATAAAACAAAAACAAGTTTGGTGAGAAAGTTATTTCATGTACTGCTGATCCTGTATTGCAAAGAATTCTTGTGACGGGCCAATCCCCGCCTCGGCTGGGTGAGACTTGGTTTTAAGTCTGACAAATGTCTGAGATATAAGGGTGATCTACAGACTTATTTGCAGGCTATCAACAACTTTACTGTTTTTTCTGAGGGCTAAAAACATTGGACATCAGAGTTTGGTATTCCAAGAAGAATGTCATGCCGGCTGGAGAAAGTCAATAATTCAATAACGTGTTAGAATAATAATACTAATAATAATAACATGCATTTATAAAGCGCTTAATACCAGGTTTCTAAGCACTGAACAAGAAGTGTATGATGACAAAAAAAGTGACAATTAAAAGTGGAATGAAATAGCTAGATAGCAGAAACTGAACAGCTTAGATGGCATGTTTGTGTGGATCAACATCTTTCTAACCATATGCATTTTATAAAAAAAACGGTTACAAACGCTTTTCAAAGACCAACTCGACCGATCCAAGGCAACATGTTCCTTTAACCGGTCTTGCTGGCTCTAGTCACTGTAAAAGAGCACTTGGTTTAAAATGCGTCGGAGTGTCCAATATACCCTGAATTCCCCAGACTTTAAATATTCAAAAATATATTTTCCAGAGGATACTTCAGGTTAGTTTATTATTTGAAACTTACCTAAGAATGTTGCAATTTGCACTTCTGAGTCACACGACCCAACAACTTGAGGAACATTTGTGAGCCACAATAATCTGTCATCACAGATTATTGGGTTATTATTAAGAATGCTGAAAGACAAGAAAACAAATCGATGTTGTTATAATAAAAATCATAACTAGTTTTATAGCATATTTTACATTTTGCGCTTTACATTAATGCTCAGGTCATAGGGCCAATGGGAGACTTTCTGGGACGATAGAGGGCAGCAGACTTACCGGGTAAATCCATTGTTCTCAGAATTATGCGCATGTTCAGAACTACGTAAACAATGGAAATTTACCCGGTATGTCTGCTTCCACCTAGCGTTGGAAAGTCTCCTATAACATTCCTGTAATCTTTCTCAGCTCCCTGTGAGTATACAGCCCAGGATTTCACAAAGAGTTAAGACTAGTCTTCAATCGACTTAGGACGAGTTACTCGTCCTAACTTAGGACTACCCATACGTTTTTAATATCTCCTAGGACTAGTCCTAAGTTAGGACTAGTCCTAACTCTTTTTGAAATCGAACCCTGACCTGCCATGGCGCTCTGAAGGCTTTTTCAAACACAATATCAACCTCTGCCATCGCAGGTACCCATTTATACGTCTGGGTGAAGAGAAGCAACTAGGTAAAGTATCTTGCTCAAGGACACAGGGGTCATGACCGGGACTTGAACCCACACCCCACTGACTAAACAATCAGGACCCAATTTCACAGAGCTGCTTAAATGCAGGAAATTGAGCAGGATACCAGTCACAAGTTGTACATGTGAAATGATATTTTGGCTGGTAACCTTATTTTGGTAAGCAAAACTTTGTTGTACTTAGCTACGTTTTGTGCAGCACCTTTAAATTGTTCCCATAACTTAAATTTGGTGATTGACTTGTGTCAACCACTAGTTCATCAAGGTGACTTGAGGGCAAGCACCATTTTGAAATGTTTATAACTATGTCCTTTTATATTAGTTCTTACACTATTGAAAGGTTTGAAGGCAAGCTCTGGTTTGCAATGCGAGTTAGCCCATTGTCTTCCAGAGATCTGTCAATAAAACAAAACAATATAAAATTGGTCAATCGACACGAAGAAACAATTCATAAAAAAATTAAGAACAAAGACAACGAGCCCCCCCCCCTCTCAAGTTAAGTCGATGGGTGGCATATTTGGCTCATGCAAGTTTGAAATGAGCTGCGACAAATTGCATAACAAGCCAAAATATGTCCAAAATACATGCACACACCAGGTTCCAGACTAGACTGCACATTGGTTTGTGCTGTATTTAGAAGGAAAATGACGCCCAGCAAAAAGTGACCAAAACTTGCTCCATTTAAGCGCCGATTCTGTGCTTACTGGTTTCACAGGTTAGCGGCAAATTTTGGCTTCTGCGCGAGCGTACTCCACGTTACTAGGCATTCTACGCTTACAAGGCTAGCGCAGAAATTCGGCGCTTGCATGTAAGCGAGGAATCACGATCGTAAGCGCAGAATTCGGCGGTAAGCAGAGCCACGAAATTTGGCCTAGGTCCCTCCATGTACTACTCTCTCAATATATACAGCTATCATGTAAACAAAGTCTTTGAGACGAACTTACATTGTTTGAAGCTGTGTGAACCCAGATAGGATGTCCATGTCAATTACTGGTATACTATTGTTGGTCACGCGTCTGTAAATTAAAAAGTGAAAGAGTTTAGAACTCTAGATCAACATTTTGAGGAAACAGGGCCCAATGTACATTGAAGCAGCCCGATTCCAGAACTGGAGTTTCATCTTTGAGAGGGCAAGGCCATTTTCATCTCAAAAAGGACACTTTCATTTAGAAAATCTTAAAATTCAATGGGAAACGTTTGATAGGGCTTGAATGCCAAGACCAGAGGCACTTGCGTCCTTCGCAAGACACTTTTGAACCATTGACCTTTGGATGGGATGCAAAGCTGTATAGGTTCAGGTTGTTGTGCTAGACAATTAAAAGAACCCAGTTAGGCCCCTTCACTTGATGTTTTAATAAGAAAAGAGGTTTGGGGTAGCATTCGTATTTGGTAGTGGCTGCTGAACTTACTGCAGCACCTTGTAAACCCTCGAAGGCATTACATAAAAGGGTCTCATAAATTCAACATATTTTGTTCAGAATCCTGTCTAAAAAATGTTCCTCTTTGTTCAAACGCCCGTAAGTATCTTATTTATATTGGTATAGGCCTCAAAATAACCCGCGGAACACACAGCAAGTGCCGTGGTGCCCTGTGCTTAAATTGCTGTGGTGCCCTTTGTAAAGTTCCAAAGTTCCTTATGTGCACTTTCCAGGCCTGGGTAATACTTCATGGAGGCATTGAAGCAATTGTCTCCATGCCCCCTGGTAAATGCCTCTGTGCCCTTGAAATGCTGACAGCAGAAATGTACGGTTTCCTCATAGGGTGCCCTTTAGGAAAACATGCCTTCGTGCCCTTGCCCTTTCAAAACCAAAGCATACATGCCTGACCCTGCATAATGCAGTGTATAGACTCTTATATTATTGTAAACACATTTCAGCTAAGTCGAAAAGTAATTTGCATTTATGAGGCTCTACTCAGAAAAGTATTGTTTGCTTACTTTACTGAGCAGTATTTTTGTAGTTAACTTACTGGCAAACTCCTTTTTCAACCTCAAAATAATTCCTGAGGGACAGTTTGAGCAAAAGCGAAAAAAAAATCTTCACATAACAACCTTTAAAAAAAGGTCCCTAGCAAAGAGAGAAAGCCCCAACAAAACCCAGCGACGATGCTTTTATAACATTTACAAGTGAATCTGAATGGCAAGTGTGTACACAGACAACCCAAGGGCTCTGTATTTTTACCCCTGGTCCCACTTTGCGCTCGTCGGACCATAAAATTACCTGTCAGGTACCAACAAAGAGAGGGCATTGTATGGTGTAGAAAATAGCTGGTATACAAGCTTTGCTTCTAATAATGGCTGGGTATATTAATAGGATTTTAAAGCGTTTACCTGGGTTCTCAACTTGGGGTGTGAAAGGCATTATAAGGGGTTGACTTTGAAGTCAGGGGGCCTAGGTGGTAACCTTACTAGGTGGTAAGCCCAACACTAAGGAGAGCAACTATTTTTATATATTAGGTGTTTAGCCTTCGAGAAAGACTCCGCTAGGGTTGAAAGACATTATAAGGGGTTGACTTTGAAGTCAGGGGGCCTAGGTGGTAACCTTACTAGGTGGTAAGCCCAACACTAAGGAGAGCAACTATTTTTATATATTAGGTTTTTAGCCTTCGAGAGAGACTCTGCTAGGGTTGAAATGTCACGACATTAACTATTTTTTGCACACCATCTAGGTCATTTTGGTTGAGAAGCAGTTTGCAACAGCTACTTCTATTTTCTCGGTGTACATTTCACTGAAGTAGGGGGCTTTCCACTTTTGCGAGAAAACTTTTTGTTATCACATACATAAACCATTAGAGCCAGAAGTGTTTACAACAAAACTATGACAGACTTATTAAAAACAAAACTATGATAGTCCAACAAAACTAGGCCTAACAGAGTTTAAAACAAAACTCTTTCAGAACTTAAAACAAAAATCTTTCAACTTTTGTTACAACAAAACAAAACCAGACATTACATAAAACTCTACCAGACTCTACTATGACAGACTTTTACAAGAAAACTACTGACAAACTTTACAACACAACTACATCAGACTCAAATCCACCAAAATACCAGACTTCAAAATACGAAAACTTCAAAATGTATCATGACTTCCACATTTATATGGGCTAAAAAAATACCCAAACTTGTCTCCATTGGTCCTTGGTCTCTGATTTACAAATAGTGTTTTATAGTGCACACAGGGAAAACAAATGTCACTTTGAAATGTAAGCTGTGATGAAATAAATAAATTGAACTAAATTGAATTGAGTTGAATTGAAAGAAAGAAACTATAAATAGTATAAATGTGTAAATTATCTCTTTTTTATGTGAGTGTTGGCTCTGAGAAGAGTCGCTGTGTTCTTGACGGGTATTCGTCTCAACTCAAGCAGTACTCCATTACTCTGCTCATTTTCAGGAGAAACTGAGTTAAATTGAATTGACTTTGAAATTCTACCGCGACTTTAACATACCTGGGATGCAGTGTACATGTATGATTGATTGCATGGCATTGCATACCACGCACATGAATTATAAGAACTATGCAAACACTTGTGTACACTATTTCAATGCTTGCACACATAGGGATAACCAATTTAGGTATGTACCGAGTTGTCAACTTGTGCACCGAAAGTAGGCCTATCAGCTGGTACAAGTCAATATCTACAAGTACTTTAGTACTCAAAACATAGGTACATGGCCCAATTTCATAAAGCTGTTTATAGCAGAAAATACTGCTTGATTAATTTCTTTACTAAGCAAAAATTGAGTGGGGACCAGCCACAACAATGTAACCTTGTACGTTTCTGCTATTCGCAATATTTATTCTGTGCTAAGCAAGTTTTTGTGCTTCAGCCCAATTTCATAAAGCTTTTATAAAGCAGAAAATACTGCTTGATTAACTTCTTTACTAAGCAAAAATTGAGTGGGGCACCGCCCACAACAATGCAAACTTATTTTTGGCTGGTTATATTTTTTGGCTGCTTATATAAGTAGTTTGTTGTGCTTACTTGCTTTATGGAGCCCAATTTCCTATGCTGTTTAAAGCAGAAAATACTGCTTGACAAAATCCTTTGCTAAGCAAAAATTAAGTGGAGCACCAGTCACAACAGTGTAAACTTTTAATGTAATTTTGGCTGGACAACATTCTTGACAAAAACATGTTTTTGTTGTTGCTCTGCTGTTTTCACAACAATTAGACAACAATAATAATAATAATAATTCAACAGAAATTTACCAAGTGAGTTTTATTGTATCACTCTTTTGATAAATTTGCCAAATCAAAAATGTATATTGATAAAATGGAGCTTTTTTGCACTACAATACATTGGTAAAGTAATTGTATTTTATTAGAAAACTTACAAGAAAGTTAGATGCGATAACGTTACCCTCCTCCCGACGGCGGAAGAAAGTATAGAATGATGTCACCCAGCAGGGGTGTCTGTGTGTCTTTTGGACACCCGTTTAAAATTTTGACAACCTGTTTTACCTGTTGTATTAACGTGCTAGGTATTTATAGGACTAATTGTATGACTAAGACTAAAAGAGAACAATTTGACACCACCCAGTTTTAAAATTTCCAGCAAGTTTGGACATTATTATAGTTTCTTTTTTACTTACAAAATCCTGGCTAAAACCATGTTTAATATTATAAGTTGTGTTGTTATAATTAAATTATGTTTCATTTAGTTTAATAACTTTAAAATTTTAACATTGTTTTCTAATTACGTGCAACTAATTATAACAAAATCCTACCACTTTTACAATAATGATCATGATGATCGAAATTCCTCCCTTTCTGTTCAACAGCCATATTATTAAAATTAGTCTATTTACAGTAACCAGGAAATAACAACCAACAGAAAAGGGCCCAGGTACAGAAAAGCAGTCATGGACTGTCTGGTTACCGACCCACCCCAACAGCTTACTAGCTACACACAAAGTCTGTACCCTGGACCCCCGACACAATCCAAGCGTGCAGCCCGAGTCAATTTCGCCCGTCCTGCAGCTCCGATCTACGGTCAATATAATCGTGAGCAACGACCATAAAATTGCCTTCTAATTGTACTTACATATGAATAATCGTATCCTTGTGCGGAACATCTGTTGGAAACTCCGTCAAATTAGCTGATATGCACAAGAAAACCTTTTCAGTGCATGTGCATTTACTTAGCAAGGGATCGGTGCAGTTTTGTGAGCTGACAAAGCTTAAAAAGAGGAAAAACACCATGCATTTTATGGAGCAGTTTGTGGGTTTAGCGACTACTGTTCGCGCCATGTTGAAAGAGTAGTGGTGTATTTATCATTCGAATCCCGCTTACGCTCCGGTCAGTATCAGTATGTAAAAATTGTCTTTGATGCTCCCTGTTAGATTATAAGTAATTGAATATCTTAAATTTATCGACACAATATATTAATTTTAGGTTTTCTAAGTTTTTATTTCATGTAAAAAGAAAAACAAAACAAAAAAACAACACAATAATGTGCGACCCTTAACGTAAGTAGTAATACAATACCAATTATTTTAATAAGCAAACGGATTTTCTTTGCTTTTTGTTCTGTTCTGCAAAACAAATTGAAAAGCTACTGTCGACTGATGTCTACTCTTGCCATGTTTTGTATCCTCTTAATCGTCGGTAAACAAATCTTAAGGAAAACAAATTTAACGAGAGTAATTCAAGCGCATTTTGTCAAAACAGTCACCCCCATAATCGAATGGGTGTTACCAGGAAGTTCGTCAAAGTGACCTCAGAATCTAATTATGCATGTAAATGAGCTTGGGGTCACGCCCCCGCTCAGGATCCCATAAGCTTATCGGTGAGAATTTACGAATCGGACAGAATTTATGTCTCGCAGCCGCTCCAAATTTCTACGTTTTTCTTGAAAACTTGCCGGACAATTCCCCAATCTATTGGGCTTCGATGAACCGCCATGTCTAGTGAAGTATTTACAGGTGAGTTTCAAAGATTTCATCGTCTAGATTGGTTGAAAACAGTGCGTTTTCATTATGGAAAAAATGGAAACTGTGATTTCGGTAAACCAATCAACATGGATGGTCTTATCACACACACACGACGGTTGTCAATTTTTTTCGCGATATCCTTGTCAATCCAACAGCAGTTTCATGAATTTAACAGAAAACATTGCTTTTGACAAATGGAACATGACATTTCTTCATACTTACATTACTTGTCATACTCTGTAAAATGTAAAAACTTTGGTGATTTGGGCCACAACGAATCGTTTTTTAAACGTCCTTCGGTGCCTTTGAAATTTTGAATGGTCCGTGTGTTGTGTCGGAATTTCGAATTCTGAGAAAAACATTTTCCTTTCCTCCCATTCCAGCGTTGGTAGTGCGTTCTAAATTTGGTTTTATTTCCTTTTTTTGCAGTACCAGTCCCGACGAAAAAGCACAGAAGAGAGTTTAGGATGTCGGTAAGTGAATTATTGTGTAATTATTGTGATTTGTAAACATGACAACTGCCCAACGTAGAGGACTTTTTTAGCGCGATGACCATGCCGTGTTTACAACGAAAAACCTCCGGTGGTTTTATGAACGTTCGCGCTGCGGATGTGTTTTCGTACAGTTTTGGTCACCGTGTTTCGTTACGTTTTTACCGTTTTCGTCTAAACTGACTGACAAATTTCCTTAATAATTGCTCTGCGGATACTTTAAGTATTCCTTTCTAAGGATGCAAATTTTCAGGCACTTTTACCGATTAGTTTTTCTGAAAACAGTCAAAGTTTGCGACTAATTTAATCAAAATCTGGAATATTTTGTATCGATTGGGCAATTACCCTCCAAATATTCAAATTCACTCTGCAATCTAAAAAACTGTTCGTACGATTTTCTCCAAACTTTCACCAGTTAACAGTAACATCAAAGCGGACACCTTATGCAAAGTTGACAAAAATCCATCCATAAAGTGATATATTTTACTGCATTTTTCCCCGATTGTCACGGTAAATTCCAAGATGGCAGCCGTCGTATGTATGTGTATTGAATGACACTAAAAAAATGTGAATGACCAAACACGTTTTAATATTTGAAATTTCGGACAACTTCTTCAAAAATAATGATTCTGTGTGGATAGACGAGGTGTTTTAATTAACAGTTGCCCTCTTTTTAATGTAGTAACTTATGTAACAAATTAATTATGGATTTCGCAATTTGTATGTTTTTGTTTGTTAAATTTTGTGAAAAGGCAAGGAACCTGTGTATGAGAGTATTATGAGAAGTTTGAACAGCTGTTCTTTAAAAAAAATCAATTTATCCAGTGTTTTGGTTGTTGGTCAATTTTTTGTCTTTTTGCGATTGAAAACAGAGGAAAGTAACATCTGAATCTGGTCTTTGGTTTGATTTTGTTTGCCTTTATTTTAATCATAAGTTTAAAAACTTAGGGGGCTGAGGGTATAACTGTTGTTTGGTTTAGTGTTTCTGTTTTTGTTTAGTTTTAGTACCAAAAAAGAAAATAATTTTTTATCAATCTAACCCATAGAGTTATATTAAGCATTAGAGGGCGCACTGGCCTATATACGCGACCCGGCATGCGCGCAGGCGGCCATTTTCTAAGTTGACAAAACAGGCATCGCACAGCGTGTGTTTGTGCGGCCATTTTGTGGGTTGACACAGCATCGCGTATAGCGTTCAATAAACACGAACTCCAACGTTTACTTCATATTCAATGCGCATGCATAATAATGGTGCGCGTGTCTCCTTGCGGTCCCGTCGCGTTTGTGCAAGAAGCATCACCAGTGCGCCCTCTAGTTCTTACATATTAACTCTACGATCTAACCACTTTAGACGGAATGATTGTTCCTCGGTTTGCTGATATTTTAAATCTTTAGCAGTTTGAACGTGGGATCCATTCAAACTTGTGATTTCTTTCCTCCCTCACATTTTAAAGCAATAATTATTGTACTAAGACTACTGAACGCAAGTGTTTAAAATTTTTGTTTAATAACTCAGTGAATACGTGTGGCAGACTTTCCTGCTCTGTTTTATGTTAGAATTTTTGTGTGTACTGTACCCGTACACCGAATCCGATGTGTATAAAGCACTGTATACTCGGAACTTTTCCGAATACTGTGGAAAAAAACCCATCGCAAACCACTCAGGTGGGATTCAAACCCACAACCTTTGCCATGCTAGAGCAGGATGTCTTACCAGCACTAGACCACGAGCTAGCCTGGTGGCTAGAGTCAGTTTGAAATAAGATGTTGCAATCATGGTTTTCATTTTTAATCACACCACTTGTTGCCTTTTTTTATACCCAGTTGTGCGCGTTGTTTTCGGTGGAACCATGTACCGTTATTATGGTGTGTCATGTGCGCCAGGGGATAAGAGCACCGGGCCCAAGCTCCGACAGCAAAGAAGGGGCTCGAATCCCAGTCTTGACACTTTTAATAGTTACTAAGACCAAATTGCTTCGTCCTTTGGATGGGATGTAAAGCCGTCGGTATCGTGTGTTACTTGTTAAAGACCCAACAAGGCAGGGGCACCAAGGCAGGGGTCAGGGGCATAGAGGCAATTGCCTCAAAGTATTCTTGGCCTCAATTACGAGCAGGGAAATCCGTGTCACTTTTGCAGGTTTCGCTTGATGAAGTACAAATGTAACCAGGCTTACACAAGTTTAAACAAATTGGTGTGCAAAATGTTTACACCTCCTCCCAACCTTTTGCTGAATTTCACAATAATGTTGAAAACGCCCTCTTGTGCACAACAAATGCGTTAAGGTTTGAAAACGCTTCAAACATTTATGAATGGGAATCAAAGTGTGTTGAATCGGTTTTCAACTAGTGGTTTAAACCCGCCGAGGCCTGGTTCTTGATAATTTACCTCGACTTCGTCTCGGTAAAATTATCAAGAACCAGGACTCGTTGGGATTAAACCACTAGTTGAAAACCTCTTCACCACAAATTGATTCCCTTATTTTGGCATGGCATGGCCTGTGGTTTATGGATCAACCATAGAGCTATAGGATCAACACTATTCAGCAGACATCAATATTCATAGCCTTTTATACCAGTTCATTAGCATAATTTATATACTATGAATAAACATGAGTTGGACTGTACCATTGTGAACCACCAACTTTTAATGGGTTTGTTTCTTCAATGTGTACTGAGTACAACATTTACATGTAATAGTAATGACACTTGTAAATGAATGCGCACAGAATGTTGACAGAAACTAGGTTACAACTGGGCCCAATTTCATAAAGCTGCTAAGCACCAAAATTTGCTTAGCATGAAATTGTTGCCTTGATAAAGACAGGATTACCAGTAAAATTTCCACATGATTTTCAGCATAAGCAAACAATAGCTGAACACCAGTAATAAGCGATATGCAACAAATGGAAATTTGGTCGGTAGACCTGTTTTTTCAAGGAAGAAATTTCGTGCTGAGCAAATTTTTGTGCTTAGCAGCTCTATGAAATTGGCCCCTAGTTTTGGCAAACCTAATACAATGTGTATTGTTGTCTTATACATTTAGGCCGTGTCCCAAACGGCAACTTCGGCTACAGCTACGGCTAGATCGCGCGCGTCTGCCTATTCTTCAACACTGGTAGACGCGCTGATCTAGACGTAGCTGTAGCCGAAGTCGTCGTTTCGGACACGGCCTCACTTCTCACGTTTTGTTTTAGCTGGTTTATTCCATAGTGGGGTTTCAATGTATAAGAGGGTTCCCACAACACCCTGTGCATTTCTTGGTGTCTGTTAGTAGTTTATCTAATATTATATTTATTATATAGGATTTGAGGCATTGCATGGTGAGGTATCTATGTATATTTGGTTTGCGGTAACACCATGTGTGTATCTACTTGCCAGGTAGAGTTGTTCTTAGGGAAGCAGGACAGTTCTTTTCAGAACTGAGAAGTCTCCCGAACCTCCGATTATCTACGCCGCGGTAGTAGAATTAAGCAAGACAGTTCCCTAAGAACAACTCTACCTGGCAAGTAGATACACACATGGTGTTACCGCAAACCCAATTACATTATATTTATTGTCGTCTTCTTTTATAATGTTCCTATGTACCCTGTGGTGGTGCAATTTTATGTCTTTTTTTCTGTGCAATTTTTATCAATATTTTTACCTTGTAATGCCACATTATTCAGCTTCGTGCTGCCAGTTGGTTTTTTAATAAAAATGGATGAATGAATGAATGAAAAAGTTGTTATAGTGACATTGTTCAATATGTTAGAATGTGAGCAAGTAAATATTTTGTTGTGGTATAATTTTTTTGAGAGTGAGACAGGGGAATATATAATATATACATTTAATTTTGTTGTGAAATTGTGTTTTATTTTTCCATCAGACATCATTTTTGTTTGATGACTTTCAAGCTATACATTACAAACAGTTCACTTTAATATTTAAAATGTTTTTCTCTTCCTTTCTACAGCCCTCGCCTAAAAAGAGAAAAACCATGACGGATTTTAACACATTTTGTACCTGGGTTCTAGACTATGAGGCATCGTTGCAAGGAGAGGTACGTCATAAAATTATTTAATAAGTTGCTCTGTTTCATTTCTATTTTGTTATCATTTGTTTTAATTACCTCGCAACATTTGTTTCCCCTTCGAAGTCCTGTTCATACTTCCTGCGGCTGTTTTCGCAGCGAATGTTTCGCAAGGGTTCAGAACAAGTCGCCTCTGGCGAATTATTTTTGTTGTGAATTTATGAACGTTAAACTTGTGTTATAATCTGATTTCGATATTCTTTTTGCCCTAAGAAAAATCAGCAGATTTGTATTATATAGCCAGAACTAAAGTCTTTACAAATCTATGTCATTTACTGATTTATTTTGACTTTGTACTCAAAATAAGATTCTACTGTTTTCCGAAGGGATGTTATCATACCAGATTCTTATAACATTTAAAACATTTGAATATAATTTTATGTTTGCTTTACTTTTGCTAAGAAGACGTATAATGTTTTTCATACTTTGTTCTTTATACAAAACTATAAAATTCTTCATTATTTTCCTGTTGCAAATTTTTATTTTTTATGTCAATGTGAAAAACCCCTGTACAAATAATGGTTGTGTCCGGTGTATATTTGAAAGGTCAACCCTGTGGTTGGGTCACATTCCTTTTAAAGGCACTATTAACATATGGAAACAACCATTATGGAATAGGGGTGTGCATTTTGAATGTTTACAATTAATCTCTCTGATACTGTGTTCTGTAAATGGTGCATTGAACTGGTCCTTGCTCAATGGTTTAAAAGAGGTTTTTAAATAATATAAATAAGTTTTAATATATTGAATGCTTAGTTATTGTTGTCTTTTATTGTTTTGTGACACACTTTAACAATCTCCACACTGTTTCGTTGGTTTATTCTGTTTTGTAAAGTGCTTTTTAAAATCTTATTCTTGTCACAAATTGTACATGTGACATGGTATTGTGACAGTGTCACTGACAACCTTTTTCTGGTTAGCACAATTTTGTTTTGCTTAGCTTAATTTTGTGCTTTAGCAGCTCTATGAAATTAGGTCCCAGGGTTACCAAAAGGTAAATTCAACTCAATTCATTTTGTGTTGGAAGACTTATCTTCTAAGGATCGCTTATGAACTGTAAATAAGTACTCCCATTTCTGCGTGCTATTGACTTAAAACAGAGAAGAAAATTCTTCCCTGTTTTTGACAGTTTTGGTGTTTTTAGTATTTTTTGCTTGACAGTATATAGTCAATCATCATTTTGGTACTTTTTAACTTTTAATGTTCATCCATTGTTGTTTAAATGTTAATGTGTGTAGCGTATAATATTTTTAAATTGACTAGTATTGCTTAAGATTTTTGAACAGCGCTTTGACGCTGTTGCTTTATGCGCTTCATAAATGTTGGTTATTATTATTATTAACATAGGCCTATCTTAGAATTTGAATACCAGTTTCAGTCTTTCTTTTGTTGCAATTACTCGTAATATATTATTAATTTAAATTACCCATGTATACAAGTATATAACCTTATTATGTAGGCCTACATTTTGTTGTACTAAGACAACGGTTCATGTGTACATTAACATTAACGATTAATTCGCAGGTATTGAAATAACTGTTTTTTTATTGGGTTTTTGTTTAGGAGCATATTAAGAAGAGAAGCCCGAGTCCGCTTGATAGTGAAGGTAACAGTACATCAAGCAGTGATGTCTCTGACATTGTACAATTCACACCGAGGTCACATCATAAGGTCAAAGGTAATATAGCCCCTGTTATTAAACTAGTAAATGAATACCTACGTATAAAACGTATAAAACTGAAGTTTAATGGGTTTTAGGCATTACATTGTTATCAATCATGTCAATATATATATTTGGTTTGCAGTAACACCATGCTTTCTCACATCTTGCCAACCATCTTCTGAAAATGAATTTAAGACTTAAACATGACTCTACAGTCTTACCTCCATCCCCTCTCCCTTGTCCTCCATTATTCATCTGTTGCAAATGTAGCGTTGTGTACGGGGGAGGGGCAAGTGGAGGGCAGGGTCACAATACAAATCAACGTGGCAAACCACCCATCCTAAAAGTTAAGACGAATCTTAGTGCTTTGTGATTTTCTTTCTGCCTTACTCTCTCTTTTAATTTCTCTCCACTTGGCTGATTCTGTTATCTGGTGAGACTAGAATATCAATATAAACCACAAGGGAAACTGACTGGGTAAATTTGTAAATGATTTTTTCCCCTAGCTGCCGCTTCCCAGGTTGTATCGTAATTTGGGTGTGATCCCTGGCTACACGGCAGTTAACGGTTGTATGGCTTCTGACTGGCACCCCGAACAAAGATATTGACAAAATAGGGACACCGCCAATATAGGGCTAGATAGCTCAGTTGGTAGAGCGCCGGCATGTTAATCCGGAGGTCGTTGGTTCGAATCCCACTCCAGTCAATTCTTTGTTCAACCCCAAAAATCTGGTGAGACTAGAATACATAAGTTGTGTTTTCAATTAGCCTTTGAGAAAACGCTGCTAAAGTCAAAACGTCAGACCAAAAACTATTCTGTATTTTTCTACTCTGCACACAGATGAAGATTGGGAGCTCGTCACTTGTTATTGCTGCAAACCGTTTGCCGGCCGTCCCATGATAGAATGTTCCGAGTGCGCAACCTGGATCCACTTATCTTGTGCTAAGATCCGAAAAAACAATGTTCCTGAGATTTTTACTTGCCAGCAGTGCAGAGACTCAAAATATGAAATCCGACGCTCGAACCGAGCGCGAGAACCAAAGAAACAATTCAAAGAGCTCTACGAGGAATTGTGAGAACTCGCGAGTTAGTGTTCGCTTTTGATACAGTCGCTCATCAAGAAAGTCACCCCAAAGGAAAAGATCGTGAAGAAAGTAAAACATATTTTGTCATGAAGGATTGAGTTTTACAGGGATGAGAAATCTTAGATTTTCATCTGGTTCAAACTTTTTAAGTCAGCCTTGCGAAGAAAATCAGCAACTATTTTTCCACGTTATTAAGAAATCCTGCTCTTTGATCTACTTCTCTCGTGCTGAGGACACTGTTCCTAAAAGCTCTGTGAAATATATAAACCCCAGTTACTAAAAGCTGGAAATGCCCTCATTTCAAATTTGGGTCACTTTTTTAGACTCTTCGGCAGCAATGACTCTCACTGGTTTATGGACAATCCAGAATTCCTTAGCAGGCTTCGATCATTTCTGTCTGGGTTGTGCCTCATTCTTCTAGTCAATGCATCCATAGTGAGGCTGGATGGACAAATTTAGTCTAGTACCTATGGACAAGATGGACACCTCAGTTGGCATTGTCAGTTCGGACACAGGGAGCTCAACGAAATATGAAGTTGGTCTTGGCTGCCATTGAATAGGAGTTTGCCAAAACAGACAACCCAAGCCAAGAAGAAAGCAAATAAAAGGGAAAATGTCTTAAGTTCTAGACAGCAATTTCCTTATTTGAGAGTTCATCTGCCAGTGCTTCAACAAGTAAAAACGGGTGCTAAAGAAGAGATAGGAGGAATCATGTTCTTCGACAACTTATCCAATTCTTAAAGAGTTTCAACATTTTCCTCATGGCCTTCATAATTTCTTAAATAGGAGGAACCAAGTTCTCCGACAAATTCATCCAGTTCTAAAAGAGTTTCAAGAAAGTAATAACCTGGACAAGTTTTAGGTACAACAATGTCTTCAACAGTTTCTTGGAAAATTTGTACATTTTCCTCATGACCATCAATGAGTTCTTCAATAGGAGGAGTCAAGTTCTTCAACAACTTTACCCAGTTCTACAAGAGTTTCAAGAATGTAAGAACTTGGCTCTACAACTGCAAGTACAACAGTGTCTTCAACAATTTCTTGGAGAACAACTCCATCTTGACAACTTCGTCCATTTCTATAAGAGTTTCAAAGTAATAACTCTGACAAGTTCTTCAAGTGCAACAAGTCTTCAACAATTTCTTGAAGAACTTCAACAAGTTCTTTAAGAACCTCAACCTGTTCCAGCAGCCACTCCGGACCTTAGGATCTTATGCCGTTTGGATTCATTTTATAACAAAATTGACGAGCGAACTGATTCTGCTGATTTTTAACAGTTGTTCTCAAGGAATGCACAGAGGAGCATTTCAACAGGGTTCCTTGATGGAACGTTTTCACCTCAAAAAGTAAGTGTGAGGGTGACATTGGGGAACGAACTGAAAACAAACACATTGTCTCCGAGAGCTGTAAATATTAAAATTTCTTATAAGTGCTTCTCTGGAGAACTGCGATGTCACACTTCGGAGTTTTATTTAAAAAAAATTCAGTAGTGTATCATATGGGAACTATAGGCCTATATGAAAATGAAACTTAATAATATTATTTATGCAGTGTTCTCGTTTTACAGTGGTTCATTGGCCAAATGCTGACACTTGAGGGCCAGTAACCATTCTTCCCAACACCCCAAAGATCTTGTTTTGTCCAAACATTCAGGAATTTGGGTCCAGAATGCTCTACACGGTTTCAAAACAAAATCCTGGGGAGAATCCTGGAAATAGGACACTTTTGGTACAATGTTTTAAAGCGGCAACTAAATACCTACAATTTCACATGTACAAAGGTATAGTTTAAGCTTCCCTGTGTCGACCCCAAGGTGTTCATTCGGGTGATCCCCTGACAAGAGCTAATCAAACAATCACTCAGACGCCATGCACCTCGGGCCAGCCCCAAGTGACCCACTCCACGAGCAGGGCACTTGGGGCTGACCCGGGTGAGCCCCTGGAATGACGTCAAAGCTATTCGAACCGGGGGCAGATCAGGGTTGACCCGGGGAAGCTAACCAAACGCAACCTTTGTGTATTTTAGCACATCTCAATGCACATTTTTGGTACATGTACATGAAACTGCAATCAATTTTTTTTTGTCACAAAATTAACTCTGATGTTACGCAAAAATGATGGTGCAAGAAATAAACATTTTGCAAAAAAAAAAACTCAAAAAGGCTGGAAGAAGGAAATAGTCCGGTTTCTTTTCGTACGATGAATATTACCATCTGTCACTGTTATTTAATACAGGGAACATTTCCAAGATGTTGGCAGATGATTGGTCATAGTCTATTTCAGTGATATTTTTTTTAGTGAACAAAGCAAATAAAAATGTTAACAAAGGCAATGCACAATCACTGAGTAGAGACAAAATAGATAAAAAACCATGGCAACAGAAAACGATGTATATAAAGAGAATTGTTCTATTTCATGTAAACACTGCCAGAAGTCTTATGTGTGTTTAGAGATATCTGTGTTTAGAGATATCTGTGTTTTTGTCGATTGTTATGTGTTATTTGAGACACTGCATGGTAAGGTGTCAACATACAATGTTATTGGTCTGAAGTAACACCATTTGTGTATCTTCATGCTGGGTAGATTATGTTCTTTTGAGAACTTGTCTTGCTATTTATTCTACTGCCGCAGAGTTGATTTTTTGGAGTTCCGGAGACTTCTGATTGTTCTTTTTACAGGCCTGGAATTTCATCTTTGAGAGGACAAGGCCATTTTCATTTTGCAAAGGGCACTTCCATTGGAAAATCTTAAAGTCTATGGGAAACTTTTGAAGGGGCACTAAGGCCAAGACCAGGGCAACGGTAGGCCGTGGCGTGTAGAACATGTAGAACTGAAAAATCTCCAAGATTCTGAAAAAAATCTACGCGCCAGTTTATTTTCATTTGATTTTATTTGGCAGCAAACATGAAAAATCACATTTAAAAAAATGACAAAGATCGTCAAGAACAAGCAATACAATAGTTTTAAAGGCAGTGGACACTACTGGTAATTGTCAAAGACACTTCCTTGGTGTATCTCAACATATGCATAAAATAACAAACCAGTGCAAATTTGAGCTCAATCGGTCATCGAACTTGCGAGATAATAGTGAAAGAAAAAACACCCTTGTCCCACGAAGTTTTATGCATTTGGGTGGTTGATTTCGAGACCTCAAGTTCTAAATCTGAGGTCTCAAAATCAAATTCGTGGAAAATTACATCTTTCTCGAAAACTATGGCACTTCAGAGGGAGCCGTTTCTCACAATGTTTTATACTATCAACCTCTCCCCATTACTTGTCACCAAGAAAGGTTTTATGCTAATAATTATTTTGAGTAATTACCAATAGTGTCCACTGCCTTTTAAGAAGAAGACAAAATATTAAATAACACTTGGCGAAGTACTGAGAACCTGGCCTGGTCGCGGGCAGGTACATGCAGGAAACAACCTCCAGTGGGGTTGGTACACAAAAACGTTTCGACGCAAAACAAAAGATAAGAACCCTGGCAGGGAAAGGGCATTTTATTTAGAATAAATAGCAAGACAAGTCCTCAAAAGAACATCTACCAAGCAAGTATATTGTATAGACGTATGGTGTATGGTGTTCCGCAAACTGTGTTTATGGATTAACATTTTGAGCTCCACAGGGAGTTGGACATTCAATAAGTGATTTGTTAGTTAGATTTTGGAACTAAAGACCTTTGTCACGGTGTGGCCATCTTGATTTTACTCCATTCCAACTCATTGTAACCAAACTGAGGTTGGACGAAATAATAGTCTGGTGCCATGCGCAATGAATGTTAGCTTTCATTACTGTTATTGGAAACAGGGAACATGACCAAGATGGTGACAGTGTGATAAAGGTCGGTTGGAAGTTGACAAACTAGTTCCCTCAGCTTTTACCTCGGAACTAAGTCAACTTCCAATACCTCGGGGAGCTAATATCGACTGTCTAACCATGTTAACTTAGTATAATTTTACCTTGTTAATATTGCATACATGTATGCAACAGTTTATTGTTAAGAAAATTTCGACTGTTTGTTTGTTTTTGGTTTCAAGATTGTGGTGTGTAAATGTGTGTGTATATGTTTAGTCTCTTTTCCAGCAGTTTTTTACTGTTGTTTTCCATCAAGGGCATTATGACTACAGTGTAGTTACTCGGATGCAAAGTTTGCTTTAACTCAGAATATTATTCATTTATAAGCAGAAATATGCAGGAATACCAGCCAGAATGCCATTGAAATGAGCATACTTCTAACTGACTCCATTCTGCTTAGCAAATATATTTTGTTTATCAAATAAAAAACCACAAGGGAAACTGACTAGGTAAAAGCTTGGGTTGACCTAAAAAAAAAAAAATGACTAGAGCAGTACAGGAACCCATGACCTCTAACTGAGCCATCTAGCCCTAGTTAGGAGACTGCCAACAGAGTCAGTTTGGAGCTAAAATGCAATTTTTTTACACTTTTTCTGCTTGGTTCCTGTTTTATTTCTGCTTGGGAAAAATTAACCTTTACAAGCGTATTACAATTGAAACAATCGCTCAGAGTACGTAATAATGCCTGGTACGGAGAGTCCACTAGTCTTGGTTCCAAGCGATTGTTTTTGCGCGTCAAACACATAACCAACTTTTAGATATATATATATGCACTGTATGTACATAGACTTTTTCGCAAATACTGGGGCTGCGCTTGTGCGAAGGTATTTGCGAAAAGGCCTACACGTATGTACGGACAGACTGTACACGCTTGTAATGAATGAACATAGAGGGCGCTGTGACTAGTGTTGTTTTCCCAACCGACACCCAGTGTCCAAGGGAATTATGTCCGCTGCAGATTCTGTCCCCCATATGGGAGATTAACATGGGCTGGACGAGAATGATTAAAAAGAGGGCGCTACAGAAGAAGTTTGTACACAGTTCGCCATATGTGTGGACCGCATCTTCGGGGGGACCGAATCTCCTGCCACACCGGATCCTGGGATAAATTAATAGTATAACTATTCTGCTTTGCGTGTCGTGGCCTAGCAGTTTAGTGCACCAGACTCAAGCTCTGCTGTATCTTATCAGCAGAATGTGGGTTCGAATCCCAGTCATAACACTTGGGTCCTCAAGCAAGACCTTAAACCATAATGCTTCATCCTTCAGATCGTAAAACCAGTGCACTTTATGTTTACAAAGAGATTCCTAGTTTATTCATTACAAACGTGTATGCGGTGCGGTTTATATATCTGAACATTGGTTATGTGTATGCGCAAACACCATGGTATTGGGACTAAGACTTAGTTTCCACTGGTTTTGTACAGAGAAAAACTATACAAGATTTAAATATTTTTCAAAGCGTGTACAGAAAGTAAAAATTATAGAACTATTGTATGTTGACGACCACAGTGACAGAAAGTTGTTAAGAAATTTACAAAATATTTTTCAGATTATTTCTGTATGGACAATTTGTTTTTAGAAATTTCTTCTAAAAAAAAAAGGTCTTTCTGCAGAATATTTTGTTGTACAAATTATCGCATAGCTGATGACATGCGTATGTAAGAAAACAGTACTGTTGCTTTTTTATTTGTCGTTTCATCAGATATGCGAGAAAATGGTTGCCAAGTAAGGTGCAAAAATGGCGCGCAGCTTTGTGTTTATTATTGCTATATTGTACAGTAAACAGTGCTTAAAGGCAGTAGACACTATTGGTACTCACTCAAAATAATGATTAGCATAAAACCTTACTTGGTAACGAGTAATGGGGAGAGGTTGATAGTACAAAACATTGTGAGAAACGGCTCCCTCTGAAGTAATGTAGTTTTCAAGAAAGAAGTAATTTTCCACAAATTTGATTTCGAGACCTCAGATTTAGAATTTGAGGTCTCGAAATCATGCATCTGAAAGCACACAACTTCGTGTGACAAGGGTGTTTTTTCTTTCATTATTATCTTGCAACTTCGACGACCAATTAAGCTCAAATTTTCACAGGTTTGTTATTTTGTGCATATGTTGAGATACACCAAGTGAGTTCTTTGACAATTACCAATAGTGTCCAGTGTCTTTAAAACACATTGATGTTAGGTTTAAAAAGAATTATGTCACTTTTTTTCCAATTTTTTTCTTTGGATTACCTTGATTTCTTGTTGTTCGTTTCAATAATTATTTGAGAATGGCTTTAGTTTTCTATCTTCAGTGAGTTTTGTTGTTTTGTTTGTGGATTTCTGCTCATTCGGGAAACAATCCATTAGGCCGAGTAAAAAAACAAAACATGTTTAGCGTCCGGGTTTCTCAAAAAAAGGAAGGAGGGGGCTTTTTATTTTCAAGATGGTCGCCATTATTAAAATGTCAAATATCCATTGTTTTTTCTACTGCTCAAACACACAATACATAAATGAAACATTTTGGTCAAGACATTCAGACAAGACATTCAGATTGTTTTAGCTGAGAGCGTTTAAAATAACATTTAATAAGAAAAAAAGAAAAAAAAGGAGGCAGCCTCTAAAAAGGAAGCGTGCGGGGACGCTAAACATGTTTCTTTTTTTTACCTGGCCTAGTGTTACTGACATGCCAACTAATAATTGTTTACTCTTTCTTCATTTGAGTCCCTGGATAAGACCAAGAAAAACTTTGGGATTATTCTAAACTTGTTTGATTTGAAGACTCTTGTCATTGCGCGACCAATAAATAGAACACCGCACAAATTACGTCCCAAAGGTTCATAATTGCTTATTTATCTTTTTTTTGCTTCATTACTAACAAATCATGTGTTTTATTATTCTATTGACCGTTTCAGTCAATTTATTATTTTTTTTTAACCCATGACAAAAAATCTGAACAAAGAAACTTTGGTTTTGGGTTAATGTTTTATTTTTATGGTCAGCTTATAATTGTCCAAGAGGCATGGACTATAAAAACAATTGTTCTATTACTTACGCTATCTGGGTTTTATCTTGAAATGGCCATGGAATATCTCAAAGAAATGACCATCAATGATATTTTGAATAAGACATTTTTTCCCCTCAGATCTGGGCCCAATTTCATAGAGCTGCTCAAGCATGAAAAGGTGCTAAGCACAACAAAATTATGCTTACCAAAATAAGGTTACCAGCCAAACTACCATGTCACGAGTACAAATTGTGACTGGTATTCTGCTCATTTCTACTAAGCAAAAAGAATTTAAGCAATATTTTCTGCTTGAGCAGCTCCGTGAAACTAAGCCCTGTCTTAAAACTAGAGGAGAATTCAACTTAACGATTGTAAATTTCAGGTACAGGCAATGTTGGGTAAAGTCAAATTTAATTGGCAGGCATAAAGTGCTAAATCTTACCCATATATAAATGACACTTTT
>NW_022985796.1:0-22800 GCF_902459465.1 Asterias rubens
AAAAACTTTCAGCAACGCTCTGGAATAACTCTGGAACAAAAAATGCTCATGGAAATGCAGTTTGTACCTTAGTCATCCTGGCATGTTCCTGCGTCCATTTTTTAAAGGTTTAGGGCGACTTGCACACTTCTTCAGGGAAAAAAGCTCAAGTAGGCGGGGTTGCTCAGAAACGATTTTAACAACCTCCACTATGGGAGTTTTGTGAACAGAGCTGTCGGAGAGAAAAACAAAATGTACAACGGGTAATTTCGATCCCAGTATCATGCTCAATCTTCAAATTTTTCCCACCACAGGATTGCCATGTTCAAGGGCTTTCCTCTCGTACAAAACGTAATGCTCTGGCGATTTTTAAGGCGGGGTCAGATGCGACGGCGCGAGCAGGCACCCATTAGATATTAACGTACACCGTGCGTGTATACAACGTATACAAATACACGGCGCAGTCAGGATTCCAACCAACAATAAAGGGGGTCATTCAAAAAATAGGCCCGGACAATTTAAAACTTTCAGCAACGCTCTGGAATAACTCTGGAACAAAAAATGCTAGGGAGATGTAGTTTGTATCTTAGTCATCCTGGCATGTTCCTGCGTCCATTTTTTAAAGGTTTAGGGCGACTTGCACACTTCTTGATAGAAAAAAGCTCAAGTAGGCAGGGTTGCTCAGAAACGATTTCAACAACCTCCACTATGGGAGTTTTGTGCACAGAGCTTTCGGAGAGAAAAACAAGATGTACAACGGGTAATTTCGATCCCAGTGTCATGCTCAATCTTCAAAATTTTACCACCACAGGATTGCCATGTTCAAGGGCTTTCCTCTCGTACAAGACTTAATGCTCTGATGATTTTTAAGGCGGGGCCAGATGCGACGGCGCGAGAAGGCACCCATTAGAAATTGACGTAGACTGTGCATGTATACAACGTATACAAAGACACGGCGCAGTCAGTATTCCAACCAACAATAAGGGGGTCATTCAAAAAATAGGCCGGACAATTACAAACTTTCAGCAACGCTCTGGAATAACTCTGGAACAACAAATGCTAGGGAGATGCAGTTTGTACCTTAGTCATCCTGGCATGTTCCTGCGTCCATTTTTTAAAGGTTTAGGGCGACTTGCACACTTCTTGATAGAAAAAAGCTCAAGTAGGCGGGGTTGCTCAGAAACGACTTCAACAACCTCCACTATGGGAGTTTTGTGCACAGAGCTGTCGGAGAGAAAAACAAAATGTACAACGGGTAATTTCGATCCCAGTATCATGCTCAATCTTCAAAATTTTACCACCACAGGATTGCCATGTTCAAGGGCTTTCCTCTCGTACAAAACTTAATGCTCTGACGATTTTTAAGGCGGGGCCAGATGCGACGGCGCGAGCAGGCACCCATTATAAATTGACGTAGACTGTGCGTGTATACAACGTATACAAAGACACGGCGCAGTCAGGATTCCAACCAACAATAAGGGGGTCATTCAAAAAAAAGGCCGGACAATTAAAAACTTTCAGCAACGCTCTGGAATAACTCTGGAACAACAAATGCTAGGGAGATGCAGTTTGTACCTTAGTCATCCTGGCATGTTCCTGCGTCCATTTTTTAAAGGTTTAGGGCGACTTGCACACTTCTTGATAGAAAAAAGCTCAAGTAGGCAGGGTTGCTCAGAAACGATTTCAACAACCTCCACTACGGGAGTTTTGTGCACAGAGCTGTCGGAGAGAAAAACAAAATGTACAACGGGTAATTTCGATCCCAGTATCATGCTCAATCTTCAAAATTTTACAACCACAGGATTGCCATGTTCAAGGGCTTTCCTCTCGTACAAAACTTAATGCTCTGACGATTTTTAAGGCGGGGCAAGATGCGACGGCGCGAGCAGGCACCCATTAGAAATTGACGTAGACTGTGCGTGTATACAACGTATACAAAGACACGGCGCAGTCAGGATTCCAACCAACAATAAGGGGGTCATTCAAAAAATAGACCGGACAATTAAAAACTTTCAGCAACGCTCAGGAATAACTCTGGAACAAAAAATGCTAGGGAGATGCAGTTTGTACCTTAGTCATCCTGGCATGTTCCTGCGTCCATTTTTTAAAGGTTTAGGGCGACTTGCACACTTCTTGATAGAAAAAAGCTCAAGTAGCCGGGGTTGCTCAGAAACGATTTCAACAACCTCCACTATGGGAGTTTTGTGCACAGAGCTGTCGGAGAGAAAAACAAAATGTACAACGGGTAATTTCGATCCCAGTATCATGCTCAATCTTCAAAATTTTACCACCACAGGATTGCCATGTTCAAGGGCGTTCCTCTCGTACAAAACTTAATGCTCTGACGATTTTTAAGGCGGGGCCAGATGCGACGGCGCGAGCAGGCACCCATTAGAAATTGACGTACACTGTGCGTGTATTCAGCAATGCTCTGGAATAACTCTGGAACAAAAAATGCTAGGGAGATGCAGTTTGTACCTTAGTCATCCTGGCATGTTCCTGCGTCCATTTTTTAAAGGTTTAGGGCGACTTGCACACTTCTTGATAGAAAAAAGCTCAAGTAGGCGGGGTTGCTCAGAAACGATTTCAACAACGTCCACTATGGGAGTTTTGTGCACAGAGCTGTCGGAGAGAAAAACAAAATGTACAACACGGGTAATTTCGATCCCAGTATCATGCTCAATCTTCAAAATTTTAACACCACAGGATTGCCATGTTCAAGGGCTTTCCTCTCGTACAAAACTTAATGCTCTGGCGATTTTTAAGGCGAGGCCAGATGCGACGGCGCGAGCAGGCACCCATTAGAAATTGACGTACACTGTGCGTGTATACAAGGTATACAAAGACACGGCACAGTCAGGATTCCAACCAACAATAAGGGGGTCATTCAAAAAATAGGCCCAGACAATTAAAAACTTTCAGCAACGCTCTGGAATAACTCTGGAACAAAAAATGCTCATGGAAATGCAGTTTGTACCTTAGTCATCCTGGCATGTTCCTGCGTACATTTTTTAAAGGTTTAGGGCGACTTGCACACTTCTTCAGGGAAAAAAGCTCAAGTAGGCGGGGTTGCTCAGAAACGATTTTAACAACCTCCACTATGTGAGTTTTGTGAACAGAGCTGTCGGAGAGAAAAACAAAATGTACAACGGGTAATTTCGATCCCAGTATCATGCTCAATCTTCAAATTTTTCCCACCACAGGATTGCCATGTTCAAGGGCTTTCCTCTCGTACAAAACGTAATGCTCTGGCGATTTTTAAGGCGGGGTCAGATGCGACGGCGCGAGAAGGCACCCATTAGAAATTGACGTAGACTGTGCGTGTATACAACGTATACAAAGACACGGCGCAGTCAGTATTCCAACCAACAATAAGGGGGTCATTCAAAAAATAGGCCGGATAATTACAAACTTTCAGCAACGCTCTGGAATAACTCTGGAACAACAAATGCTAGGGAGATGCAGTTTGTACCTTAGTCATCCTGGCATGTTCCTGCGTCCATTTTTTAAAGGTTTAGGGCGACTTGCACACTTCTTGATAGAAAAAAAGCTCAAGTAGGCGGGGTTGCTCAGAAACGACTTCAACAACCTCCACTATGGGAGTTTTGTGCACAGAGCTGTCGGAGAGAAAAACAAAATGTACAACGGGTAATTTCGATCCCAGTATCATGCTCAATCTTCAAAATTTTACCACCACAGGATTGCCATGTTCAAGGGCTTTCCTCTCGTACAAAACTTAATGCTCTGACGATTTTTAAGGCGGGGCCAGATGCGACGGCGCGAGCAGGCACCCATTAGAAATTGACGTAGACTGTGCGTGTATACAACGTATACAAAGACACGGCGCAGTCAGGATTCCAACCAACAATAAGGGGGTCATTCAAAAAATAGGCCGGACAATTAAAAACTTTCAGCAACGCTCTGGAATAACTCTGGAACAACAAATGCTAGGGAGATGCAGTTTGTACCTTAGTCATCCTGGCATGTTCCTGCGTCCATTTTTTAAAGGTTTAGGGCGACTTGCACACTTCTTGATAGAAAAAAGCTCAAGTAGGCAGGGTTGCTCAGAAACGATTTCAACAACCTCCACTATGGGAGTTTTGTGCACAGAGCTGTCGGAGAGAAAAACAAAATGTACAACGGGTAATTTCGATCCCAGTATCATGCTCAATCTTCAAAATTTTACCACCACAGGATTGCCATGTTCAAGGGCTTTCCTCTCGTACAAAACTTAATGCTCTGACGATTTTTAAGGCGGGGCAAGATGCGACGGCGCGAGCAGGCACCCATTAGAAATTGACGTAGACTGTGCGTGTATACAACGTATACAAAGACACGGCGCAGTCAGGATTCCAACCAACAATAAGGGGGTCATTCAAAAAATAGACCGGACAATTAAAAACTTTCAGCAACGCTCAGGAATAACTCTGGAACAAAAAATGCTAGGGAGATGCAGTTTGTACCTTAGTCATCCTGGCATGTTCCTGCGTCCATTTTTTAAAGGTTTAGGGCGACTTGCACACTTCTTGATAGAAAAAAGCTCAAGTAGCCGGGGTTGCTCAGAAACGATTTCAACAACCTCCACTATGGGAGTTTTGTGCACAGAGCTGTCGGAGAGAAAAACAAAATGTACAACGGGTAATTTCGATCCCAGTATCATGCTCAATCTTCAAATTTTACCACCACAGGATTGCCATGTTCAAGGGCTTTCCTCTCGTACAAAACTTAATGCTCTGGCGATTTTTAAGGCGGGGCCAGATGCGACGGCGCGAGCAGGCACCCATTAGAAATTGACGTAGACTGTGCGTGTATACAACGTATACAAAGACACGGCGCAGTCAGGATTCCAACCAACAATAAGGGGGTCATTCAAAAAATAGGCCGGACAATTAAAAACTTTCAGCAACGCTCTGGAATAACTCTGGAACAAAAAATGCTAGGGAGATGCAGTTTGTACCTTAGTCATCCTGGCATGTTCCTGCGTCCATTGTTTGAAGGTTTAGGGCGACTTGCACACTTCTTGATAGAAAAAAGCTCAAGTAGGCAGGGTTGCTCAGAAACGATTTCAACAACCTCCACTATGGGAGTTTTGTGCACAGAGCTGTCGGAGAGAAAAACAAGATGTACAACGGGTAATTTCGATCCCAGTATCATGCTCAATCTTCAAAATTTTACCACCACAGGATTGCCATGTTCAAGGGCTTTCCTCTCGTACAAGACTTAATGCTCTGATGATTTTTAAGGCGGGGCCAGATGCGACGGCGCGAGCAGGCACCCATTAGAAATTGACGTAGACTGTGCGTGTATACAACGTATACAAAGACACGGCGCAGTCAGGATTCCAACCAACAATAAGGGGGTCATTCAAAAAATAGGCCGGACAATTAAAAACTTTCAGCAACGCTCTGGAATAACTCTGGAACAAAAAATGCTAGGGAGATGCAGTTTGTACCTTAGTCATCCTGGCATGTTCCTGCGTCCATTGTTTAAAGGTTTAGGGCGACTTGCACACTTCTTGATAGAAAAAAGCTCAAGTAGACAGGGTTGCTCAGAAACGATTTCAACAACATCCACTATGGGAGTTTTGTGCACAGAGCTGTCGGAGAGAAAAACAAAATGTACAACGGGTAATTTCGATCCCAGTATCATGCTCAATCTTCAAAATTTTACCACCACAGGATTGCCATGTTCAAGGGCTCTCCTCTCGTACAAAACTTAATGCTCTGACGATTTTTAAGGCGGGGCCAGATGCGACGACGCGAGCAGGCACCCATTAGAAATTGACGTAGACTGTGCGTGTATACAACGTATACAAAGACACGGCGCAGTCAGGATTCCAACCAACAATAAGGGGGTCATTCAAAAAATAGGCCGGACAATTACAAACTTTCAGCAACGCTCTGGAATAACTCTGGAACAAAAAATGCTAGGGAGATGCAGTTTGTACCTTAGTCATCCTGGCATGTTCCTGCGTCCATTTTTTAAAGGTTTAGGGCGACTTGCACACTTCTTGATAGAAAAAAAGCTCAAGTAGGCGGGGTTGCTCAGAAACGACTTCAACAACCTCCACTATGGGAGTTTTTTGCACAGAGCTGTCGGAGAGAAAAACAAAATGTACAACACGGGTAATTTCGATCCCAGTATCATGCTCAATCTTCAAAATTTTAACACCACAGGATTGCCATGTTCAAGGGCTTTCCTCTCGTACAAAACTTAATGCTCTGGCGATTTTTAAGGCGAGGCCAGATGCGACGGCGCGAGCAGGCACCCATTAGAAATTGACGTACACTGTGCGTGTATACAAGGTATACAAAGACACGGCACAGTCAGGATTCCAACCAACAATAAGGGGGTCATTCAAAAAATAGGCCCAGACAATTAAAAACTTTCAGCAACGCTCTGGAATAACTCTGGAACAAAAAATGCTCATGGAAATGCAGTTTGTACCTTAGTCATCCTGGCATGTTCCTGCGTACATTTTTTAAAGGTTTAGGGCGACTTGCACACTTCTTCAGGGAAAAAAGCTCAAGTAGGCGGGGTTGCTCAGAAACGATTTTAACAACCTCCACTATGGGAGTTTTGTGAACAGAGCTGTCGGAGAGAAAAACAAAATGTACAACGGGTAATTTCGATCCCAGTATCATGCTCAATCTTCAAAATTTTACCACCACAGGATTGCCATGTTCAAGGGCTTTCCTCTCGTACAAAACTTAATGCTCTGACGATTTTTAAGGCGGGGCCAGAAGCGACGGCGCGAGCAGGCACCCATTAGAAATTGACGTACACTGTGCGTGTATACAACGTATACAAAGACACGGCGCAGTCAGGATTCCAACCAACAATAAGGGGGTCATTCAGAAAATAGGCCCGGACAATTGAAAACTTTCAGCAACGCTCTGGAATAACTCTGGAACAAAAATGCTAGGGAGATGCAGTTTGTACCTTAGTCATCCTGGCATGTTCCTGCGTCCATTTTTTAAAGGTTTAGGGCGACTTGCACACTTCTTGATAGAAAAAAGCTCAAGTAGGCGGGGTTGCTCAGAAACGATTTCAACAACCTCCACTATGGGAGTTTTGTGCACAGAGCTGTCGGAGAGAAAAACAAAATGTACAACGGGTAATTTCGATCCCAGTATCATGCTCAATCTTCAAAATTTTACCACCACAGGATTGCCATGTTCAAGGGCTTTCCTCTCGTACAAAACTTAATGCTCTGACGATTTTTAAGGCGGGGCCAGATGCGACGGCGCGAGCAGGCACCCATTAGAAATTGACGTACACTGTGCGTGTATACAACGTATACAAAGACACGGCGCAGTCAGGATTCCAACCAACAATAATAGTCATTCAAAAAATAGGCCCGGACAATTAAAAACTTTCAGCAACGCTCTGGAATAACTCTGGAACAAAAAATGCTAGGGAGATGCAGTTTGTACCTTAGTCATCCTGGCATGTTCCTTTGTCCATTTTTTAAAGGTTTAGGGCGACTTGCACACTTCTTGATAGAAAAAAGCTCAAGTAGGCGAGGTTGCTCAGAAACGATTTCAACAACCTCCACTATGGTAGAACAAAATATGGCCCAATAAGCCATAAGTCACCCATGTATTGTTAATTTATAAAAGTTTAGGATTGATTTAAACATTTTAAACATGTTTTTTTGTTATGTTTACATGCTGCTCCCATTTACTTAAAGGAGCACGTTGCCTTGGATCAGTCGAGTTGGTCTTTGAAAAGCGTTTGTAACCGTTTGTTATGAATTGCACATGGGTAAAAAGTTGTGTAAAAAGCAGAACACAATGATCCACACAAACATGCCTCGTCGACTAACACGGTCGGCCATTTATGGGAGTCAAAGTTTTGACTCTCATAAATGGCCGACCGTGTTGGTTCGCACAGTAAAAGGCAAACCTCGCAATTTCGAGGCAAACCTGTGTAGATCATTGTATTCTACTTTAAAAACATCTTTATAACCATACGCATTTAAAAAAAATTGTTACAAACGCTTTTTACAGACCAACTCGTCCGATCCAAGGCAACGTGTTCCTTTAAAGCCACTAGACAACTTTGGTAATTGTCAAAGGCCAGCCTTCTTACTTGGTGCACCTGAATATATACATCAAATCATAAACCTGTGAAATTTTGAACTCAATGTTCGTCGAACTTGCGAGATAATGATGGAATAAAAAAAAAACTTGTCACACAAAATTGTGTTCTTTTAAATGCTTGAATTCGAGACTTCAGCTGAGGTATCGCATTCAATTCAAATTATTTAGTGAACAAAATTACCTTCTCAAAAAACTACGTTTCTTCAGAGGGAGCCGTTTCTCACAAAATATTACACTAATAACAGCTCTCCATTGCTCGTTACTAAGTAAGTTTTTATGCTAACAATTATTTTGTAAAAAAAAACCAAGTTATTACCAAAATTGTCCAGTCCCTTTAAAGCCATTGGACCCTTTCGGTACAGAAAAAAAAACTTCACAGATTTACAAATAACTTACAGGGTTTACAGAAGGTAGTGGTGAAAGACTTCCCTTGAAATATTATTCCATGAAATGCTTTACTTTTTGAGAAAACAGTAAAACAGTATCAACTCTCGTTAGCGAGAATTACGGATTTATTTTAAACACATGTCGTGACACGGCGAAACGCGCGGATACACGGATAGACTCCGATGACCGATTGAGCCTAAATTTGCACAGGTTTGTTATTTGATATAGAAGTAAGTTGTGATACACGAAGTGTGGGCCTTGGACAATAGTGTTTACCGAAAGGGTCCAATGGCTTATAAAGGGATTAATTACTGCCATTATTGAAAGTCATCACAGTCTCAAGTGAACAGAAATCATAGGCAGCTGTTCAGTTTATTTAGCTGCATCCTTTTTAAGGAAAAGTTTGCCACCTTTTTATATAACATTCGTAAAAGACCGATTGAGCTCCTTGGTCTCACATGGCACAGCCCGAGTTCGCGGCGCGTGAGCTCGCTCAAACCATAGCAATTTACGTAGTCTAACCATACTCTAAAAAGAAACCCTTTTTTGTGTAGTACAATACTGACAAACAGTATAAAGTGTAATTTAAGTCAGTAGAACATTCAACTTTATAAAAAAAGGCTTCGTTAAAGTTAGAAATGATATTTATCGAAAATACAGCCGATTATGGTCCATCGGTACGAGTCTTCACATTTTTATATACCCATTCTAGCTAGGTTACGTGATCACATTGGCAGCGTAATCGGTCTATTATTACACTCACTAAATTAATTCAAATCTCATATCAAAACGATCTTTTTCAAGAAAGTATTTAGTGATTATGGGGTGCCTTTAAACACCATTTGTTTAAATTGTTCGTATATTTATGTTGGCTGACCCTTTGAAATGTCCTGCGTGTCAAATTGGATTTTTCGAAAGAACTTCTTTTGTAATTTTGATTGGAGAGCGGGGATGTTTCCGTATGGCGGAAATATAGTATCCAAGTATACCTCAATTGAACATCATTTGTTTTAATGGGTGAAAAGGTGGTGGCATTATACGGGAAATTATCCGTATTACTTATGTAGACAGTACAATACAACTATAGGCGTGCCTGCGCAACAATGACGCAACTGATAAAAGTGGATATAAAATCGTGTGTAGACCTACCTTGTACATGTTGCGATCAGGAAGATGATGTAGGGTCATACCCATGATACATGGAATCTCGTCTCTGGCATTTCTGGCGATCTATGTCGTTCAACACCTCTTCCTCTTCGGTATTGACGGTGTTTTGCTGCTCTGCAGATATGTGAGACAATGTGCATGTCTTCCGCATCTCCGTGATCACCACCAATCAGTCGTGTTTCCATTGCGTCCTGCTACCAAATCAGCGTCAGATTTTGGATCAAACCAAATTTTGCCTTGTTTGGAACAATCCAGCCTTCTGTATGCATATTTCAAACATGGTTATCTCTCTTAATGCAGGGATAAACAGAAATGCGAGCCCTTAAACTGTTAAAAACTAAACATGTATCCGATGCACAGCGTCCCTCTTCAGTCGGAAAAGTCTATAACGCGAATGTGTTGATACTATGAAGACATGGCGTAGTAGGCTTGTAATGGCGTTCGCCAATATCTAAAGGCATATGTGCATTCGAGGGTGTGGTCAGAGCAGCAAAGATCATTGCGGCAACTCATTTAACATGCCAATAGATCAGTGCAGAATATAGGCGCAGTGCAGACATTGACCTTTCATATACAATTGTATTATATAACAAACTATGTGGTGGCCGATATGGTACCCAAGCGTACACATGCTACAACAATAGGCGAGCTACAGCTGTTCCTTGCGGAGCTTGTGCGATCTTTAGTCAGTAGGTATGGTGAAATACCGCGAATTGGGCATATTTATGAACATTCAGGGGATGCATGCAATTGTAGTTAACGTAACAGAATAATGTAGGTGTTTTTGTCAAACGAAACTCCATTATATTATGGTGGTCGATACAGGTTCCCAAATCTTACAGCACGAAAACATGTCCTTCGGTTGTGAGACACACGAATCCACATCGGATCATCAACACAACTGTTGTTTTGTGTAATAATGTTGGCCTATAAAACATTGAATCACTAAAAAAAACACCGATTAAATTGTGGCCTTGGCGCGAAGTGGTCCCTTCTCTATGTACCATAGTACAATCTAAATGTTGTGAAACCATCTGGACACTCATGAGGACGGGGCAGTTTTCAGCAAGATGTCTTTTTATCTGATAAGAAAGTTCTTAAAGGCAGTGGACACTATTGGTAATTACTCAAAAGTAATTGACAGCATAAAACATTACTTGGTAACAGGCAATGTAGAGATGTAGATAGTATAACACACTGTGAGAAACTGCTCCCTCGTGAAGTAACGTAGTTTTCGAGAAATAGGTAATCTCACACGAATTTAAGATTTCGAGACTTCTGAACTTGATTTTGAGGTCCCCTTGACCAGAACTTTCCTGAAGTAGAAACAATTATTTTCAACTGCAACACAATGGAATTCTTAAACGTGTCACCTATGTTTTAGTACATTTTTTTAAGAGGTTATTTATTGTATTTTCTGCTGGCCCTAACAATAAAAAAGAACATTGCATGTCCACATTTTCACGAACATTACCAAAATAAGCGGCTAACTTTAACATCGCGTCGTTTTATGTTGTGCGTAATTGGAAGCTCCTCAAACCAAGTATTTGCGTCATGACTTTGAAAACGATTGCAATTCAGTATGATGGCACTCCTTTTGGTAGTTGTCAAAAATTCATTTGGTGTATCCCAACATAATATGCATTAATTTTATCGACAGCTCTTTACCAAGTAAGTTTTTATGTTGACATATTTTTAGAGTCAGTGCCTCTTATAACAACCGGCCCGAACACCATTCAAATCCGCAGCAGCCTTTTGCGGATATACCCCGCTGAATGGAATTTCCGCATGTCTTAAAGACAGTGGACACTATTGGTAATTGTCAAAGACTAGCCTTCACAGTTAGTGTATCTCAACATATGCAAACAATAACTAACCTGGGAAACTTTTAGCTAAATAGATCGTCGAAGTTGCGAGAAAACATGAAATAAAAAACACCCTTGCCACACGAAGTTGTGTGCTGTCAGATGCTTGATTTCGAGACCTCAAATTCTAAACCTGAGGTCTTGAAATCCAATAGGTGGAAAATTAATTCTTTCTCGAAAACTACATTACTTCAGAGGGGGCCGTTTCTTATAATGTTTTATACTATCAGCCTCTCTCCAATACTCGTTACCAAGTAAGGTTTTATGCTAATAATTTTTTTGAGTATTTAGCAAAAGTGTCCACTGGCTTTAACAGTTGAATTGAGTGTGATGCTATTATTAATTCACATGCCTCAGAGTGGAGTACAATGAGGTTTTTAACACCGAAGCGGTAAGAATACATGAACGTGAAATAGGTGTTTCCTCGAGCAACCGCTTTTTTTTACTTTTCGAGATTGGAAAGTGTCTTCTTCAAACTGCTTAGCGAAATCTTCTAATTGTTTTGAAAATGGAGGCGCCCCAACAGTGATAAGCAATGAATGCTCGAACTTTGTAAAGCTAAAACATGTTTACCTTAAATTCAATTTAGCATCAATCAAATACAAATACTGGTTGCAAAAGTGCACTCATTCGGATTTTTATCGTGAAGTGAAATATTTACCGCTCCATTTCACAAGGCAGAGACTAGTGAACAAATCGCAAAGTGGCTATAATTGTGTGACAATGCAAGAACAATACATTCAATTTCATATTATTATAAATTACACCAAGGCAAAAAAAAAAAATCCTTTTTATATATTTTTTTAAAGCACAACATAGACTAGGAGAGCGGGAGAGATATATTTTGATCATGGCTCTACCAATCGTCCTATAATTATCAATATAGGACTTAGTTAAAATTTGGAGCATCGCGGCGGACGAAGCATGTTCAAATAGTGTTCCACCAATAATTAATGGCAATGATATTTGCATGTGGTGTAAGTTATAATCGTTATACATCAATTGACTCTTGTATGGTAGATAAGGGATTACAAAACCCTGATGAGTTATTCTCCCTCCAAAATGCACCCGTATACAGCTGCAGCAGTGTACTTTTCCAAACGTTTGAGCATAATTTTTGTAAAATGTCCCTTATATACACCTCACGGCAAATACCTCAAGTTGGAAGACATAACCCCCATGTCATGATAGGACAAAATTCGTTTACAACATTTATTGGGCTCCAATTTCTGTCTATCATAGAATAGTTTCAAGGTCTTCAAATTATGAATGAGCCCCACACTCTGTGTTGTCCTCATTGAATGGGGTGCACCCTTAGCAAACGATCTTTGGACATTTGGAAATGGATTTTTCCGAGGAAAGTATCAGAGGCAATGAGGAATTTCTAAATTAAATTGTATTTATTTATTTTCAGTGAAACACTGTTTTTATAAACAAACATCAATATTTTAAAATGTACTTTAAACTAATGCAAAGTACTTGAATTATTGAGAGCATTCTAAAAAAAAAAGAGCAAAATTTAATTAAAGACTGTGGAAATACGCACAAACTCGTTACCACAAGCAAATTTACAATAAAGACAAGGGTTACAATTCCGGGTCAACCAGGATAAAGTGCCAAACCTTAAAATCTTAAATTTGTGTACTGTATTTTCATTGTAACGTCATACGCTACTCGCTATCCGTTATACATGCAGACGACACTGATATCCTGCTTTCTACACATAAGTTAGTTACGGATAGCTAAACGTATACGGATAGCTAAAAGCATGCGTACAGTGTCGTCTGCACCGTATGACGTCACAATAATGACCTATCTGTCGCACTAACCGTATGCATATGAAACCTCCCTAACAATATAACCAATGCACGTACAAAAATATGACATTTCAAAATACACTGATGCCTAAATCACTTATACAGACAAAAACACAAGTCAAAAAGCTGTATGACCTCACGGTAGACAAAAAGTACAATTAAAATATAAAATTTCCTAACTTACATATAGTCTATACCATACAAAGACTTAAAAGTTTACATAGTATTTCATCGAGACAAGTTCAATGCACAAATAACTACTTTATCCAAAGCAAGGGTCTACAACTGGCTCTAATTTTGTTTTTTTTATAAAAACAGTAAATGTTTATAAGATCAAAAAATACGTCAATACCAAAACTAATATTTAGAATTTGTAAAGAATGTTAGCAGGGAGCAATTTCATAGAGTAGCTTATCAGAAGTAGCTAAGCACGACAATGGTTTTGCTTTACCGAAGTAATATAAGGTTACCAGCCAAACAACTTATATATGCGATGTTCAATCTGTGACTGGTATCCTGATCAGTCCTGGAGAACAAAAAAATTGTTCAGCAACTTTTTCTGCTTGAACATTGAAATTGGGGCCCGATCAATGGAATGTTAAGAAAGAGATTATAGTTTGTAATAATAATAATAATAATATTAATACAACAGCATTTCAAAAGCGCACTTTATCTGTGTGACATTCAAAGGTGCTGGTCAAGAACAAGAAGAAAAATTTACTCGGAATGTTTATAGGCTAATCTGAAAAATTGGGTTTTGAAAGGTCACGTGTGTCCTTAAATTTGATCATTTGTATTTATTGATCAATATTGGCTACTCCAACCTCAGGTTCCCAGGGGTGATCGATCTCACCGCGCCATTCCCAGCATGCCTTTCTGGATGACGAGAGGTATCGATACGGCGCGCTGCCCATGGGAGCGAGGCTGTGACTACTCACGAATGGTTTCAGCATCAACAGTAAAACTAGTATCCTTGGAGTTGCTACTTTTTTTCTCGTTATTTGACGATATATTGGGGGTGACCTTCTTCCGGTTTAAGTCAGAATGCCGCTTGGAGCAAAGATCCGCAATGGTGTAGAGGTAAGGATTGAGGGAGGAGTTTATGGGAAGGATGAAGACGACAACCCAGGCGTAGGTTTCGGGTGGTATCTCCACGATGCGACTTTGAGACAGGATACCCATGACTATCACTGGCATCCAACAGACGAAGTCAGTCATGACTATCGCCGCCATTTTGATTGCCATGCGAACTTCATCGTCCCCGTTTTGGTGACGTCGAACTTCCTTCCTTGACGTTTTGACACTAGCAAACATGCAAACATAGCATATGAGAATCACGGCGAAACAGAGCAGGTTGACTCCAAGAAAAAGCGCAATAGAGAAAAACCAAGAGGCGCGATATTCAGCAGCGTGCGGTATTTCAACGGTTATGTTGGCGACTCCACCCGCATCAATTGTCTGGCTTCTTGTCTCATATCGCGCCACTTTCGTCATCAGTGGTAACCCAATGCATACGTCAGAGAGGCCATACAAATCTGAGCTCGAATCAAAAGCAAGTATGGTGGGAACCACGCCGACAATCAGGGTGCAAATCCATATCAAAGCGGAAATAATGCGGCCCATCTTGGGGCGAATGTGTCTGCTGCTAAAGGGATACACGATGGCTAGGAATCGTTCAATGCTAATAAGAGTCAAGAAAAACACCGATGCTTCGCTCGCAACAATGGAAATAAAGCCAGCCAACCTGCAAGGGATACTTGTGTGCCACTCCGAGGTTTGCTCGAAATAAGTGTTACCGAAATGCACATCTGCAATTGCAATGATCATCATGTACAAGCCCATAAGAGAATCGGAGGCGGCGAGGTTAAAAACGAGAAGCGAGCAGGCACCCATAAGAAATTGACGTACACTGTGCGTGTATACAACGTATACAAAGACACGGCGCAGTTAGGATTCCAACCAACAATAAGGGGGTCATTCAAAAAATAGGCCCGGGCAATTACAAACTTTCAGCAACGCTCTGGAATAACTATGGAACAAAAAATGCTAGGGAGATGCAGTTTGTACCTTAGTCATCCTGGCATGTTCATGCGTCCATTTGTTAAAGGTTTAGGGCGACTTGCACACTTCTTGATAGAAAAAAGCTCAAGTAGGCGGGGTTGCTCAGAAACGATTTCAACAACCTCCACTATGGGAGTTTTGTGCACAGAGCTGTCGGAGAGAAAAACAAAATGTACAACGGGTAATTTCGATCCCAGTATCATGCTCAATCTTTAAAATTTTACCACCACAGGATTGCCATGTTCAAGGGCTTTCCTCTCGTACAAAACTTAATGCTCTGACGATTTTTAAGGCGGGGCCAGATGCGACGGCGCGAGCAGGCACCCATCAGAAATTGACGACACTGAGCGTGTATACAACGTATACAAAGACACGGCACAGTCAAGATTCCAACCAACAATAAGGGGGTCATTCAAAAAATAGGCCCGGACAATTAAGAACTTTCAGCAACGCTCTGGAATAACTCTGGAACAAAAAATGCTAGGAAGATGCAGTTTGTACCTTAGTCATCCTGGCATGTTCCTGCGTCCATTTTTTAAAGGTTTAGGGCGACTTGCACACTTCTTGATAGAAAAAAGCTCAAGTAGGCGGGGTTGCTCAGAAACGATTACAACAACCTCCACTATGGGAGTTTTGTGCACAGAGCTTTCGGAGGGAAAAACAAAATGTACAACGGGTAATTTCGATCCCAGTATCATGCTCAATCTTCAAAATTTTACCACCACAGGATTGCCATGTTCAAGGCTTTCCTCTCGTACAAAACTTAATGCTCTGACGATTTTTAAGGCGGGGCCAGATGCGACGGCACGAGCAGGCACCCATTAGAAATTGACGTACACTGTGCGTGAATACAACGTATACAAAGACACGGCGCAGTCAGGATTCCAACCAACAATAAGGGGGTCATTCAAAAAATAGGCCCGGACAATTAAAAACTTTCAGCAACGCTCTGGAATAACTCTGGAACAAAACATGCTAGGAAAATGCAGTTTGTACCTTAGTCATCCTGGCATGTTCCTGCGTCCATTTTTTAAAGGTTTAGGGCGACTTGCACACTTCTTGATAGAAAAAAGCTCAAGTAGGCGGGGTTGCTCAGAAACGATTTCAACAACCTCCACTATGGGAGTTTTGTGCACAGAGCTTTCGGAGGGAAAAACAAAATGTACAACGGGTAATTTTGATCCCAGTATCATGCTCAATCTTCAAAATGTTACCACCACAGGATTGCCATGTTCAAGGGCTTTCGTCTCGTACAAAACTTAATGCTCTGACGACTTTTAAGGCGGGGCCAGATGCGACGGCGCGAGCAGGCACCCATCAGAAATTGACCAACACTGTGCGTGTATACAACGTATACAAAGACACGGCACAGTCAGGATTCCAACCAACAATAAGGGGGTCATTCAAAAAATAGGCCCGGACAATTAAAAACTTTCAGCAACGCTCTGGAATAACTCTGGAACAAAAAAATGCTAGGGAGATGCAGTTTGTACCTTAGTAGAAAAAAAGCTCAAGTAGGCGGGGTTGCTCAGAAACGATTTCAACAACCTCCACTATGGGAGTTTTGTGCACAGAGCTGTCGGAGAGAAAAACAAAATGTACAACGGGCAATTTCGATCCCAGTATCATGCTAAATCTTCAAAATTTTACCACCACAGGATTGCCATGTTCAAGGGCTTTCCTCTCGTACAAAACTTAATGCTCTGACGATTTTTAAGGCGGGGCCAGATGCGACGGCGCGAGCAGGCACCCATCAGAAATTGACCAACACTGTGCGTGTATACAACGTATACAAAGATACGGCGCAGTCAGGATTCCAACCAACAATAAGGGGGTCATTCAAAAAATAGGCCCGGACAATTACAAACTTTCAGCAACGCTCTGGAATAACTATGGAACAAAAAATCCTAGGGAGATGCAGTTTGTACCTTAGTAATCCTGGCATGTTCCTGCGTCCATTTTTCAAAGGTTTAGGGCGACTTGCACACTTCTTGATAGAAAAAAGCTCAAGTAGGCGGGATTGCTCAGAAACGATTTCAACAACCTCCACTATGGGAGTTTTGTGCACAGAGCTGTGGCAGAGAAAAACAAAATGTACAACGGGTAATTTCGATCTCAGTGTCATGCTCAATCTTCAACATTTTACCACCACAGGATTGCCATGTTCAAGGGCTTTCCTCTCGTACAAAACTTAATGCTCTGACGGTTTTTAAGGAGGGGCCAGATGCGACGGCGCGAGCAGGCACCAATCAGAAATTAACGTACAATGTACGTGTATACAACGTATACAAAGACACGGCGCAGTCAGGATTCCAACCAACAATAAGGGGGGTCATTCAAAAAATAGGCCTGGACCATTAAAAACTTTCAGCAACGCTCTGGAGTATCTCTGGAACAAAAAATGCTAGGGAGATGCAGTTGTACCTTAGTCATCCTGGCATGTTTCTGCGTCCATTTTTCAAAGGTTTAGGGCGACTTGTACACTTCTTGATAGAAAAAAGCTCAAGTAGGCGGGGTTGCTCAGAAACGATTTCAACAACCTCCACTACGGGAGTTTTGTGCACAGAGATGTCGGAGAGAAAAACAAAATGTACAACGGGTAATTTCGATGCCCATATCATGCTCAATCTTCAAAATTTTACCACCACAGGATTGCCATGTTCAAGGGCTTTCCTCTCGTACAAAACTTAATGCTCTGACGATTTTTAAGGCGGGGCAAGATGCGACGGCGCGAGCAGGCACCCATCAGAAATTGACGTACACTGTGCGTGTATACAACGTATACAAAGATACGGCGCAGTCAGGATTCCAACCAACAATAAGGGGGTCATTCGAAAAATAGGCCCGGACAATTACAAACTTTCAGCAACGCTCTGGAATAACTCTGGAACAAAAATTGCTAGGGAGATGCAGTTTGTACCTTAGTCATCCTGGCATGTTCCTGTGTCCATTTTTCAAAGGTTTAGGGCGACTTGCACACTTCTTGATAGAAAAAAGCTCAAGTAGGCGGGGTTGCTCAGAAACGATTTCAACAACCTCAGCTATGGGAGTTTTGTGCACAGAGCTGTCGGAGAGAAAAACAAAATGTACAACGGGTAATTTCGATCCCAGTATCATGCTCAATCTTTAAAATTTTACCACCACAGGATTGCCATGTTCAAGGGCTTTCCTCTCGTACAAAACTTAATGCTCTGACGATTTTTAAGGCGGGGCCAGATGCGACGGCGCGAGCAGGCACCCATAAGAAATTGACGTACACTGTGCGTGTATACAACGTATACAAAGACACGGCACAGTTAGGATTCCAACCAACAATAAGGGGGTCATTCAAAAAATAGGCCCGGGCAATTACAAACTTTCAGCAACGCTCTGGAATAACTATGGAACAAAAAATGCTAGGGAGATGCAGTTTGTACCTTAGTCATCCTGGCATGTTCATGCGTCCATTTTTTAAAGGTTTAGGGCGACTTGCACACTTCTTGATAGAAAAAAGCTCAAGTAGGCGGGGTTGCTCAGAAACGATTTCAACAACCTCCACTATGGGAGTTTTGTGCACAGAGCTGTCGGAGAGAAAAACAAATTGTACAACGGGTAATTTCGATCTCAGTATCATGCTCAATCTTTAAAATTTTACCACCACAGGATTGCCATGTTCAAGGGCTTTCCTCTCGTACAAAACTTAATGCTCTGACGATTTTTAAGGCGGGGCCAGATGCGACAGCGCGAGCAGGCACCCATCAGAAATTGACGTACACTGTGCGTGTATACAACGTATACAAAGACACGGCACAGTCAGGATTCCAACCAACAATAAGGGGGTCATTCAAAAAATAGGCCCGGACAATTAAAAACTTTCAGCAACGCTCTGGAATAACTCTGGAACAAAACATGCTAGGAAAATGCAGTTTGTACCTTAGTCATCCTGGCATGTTCCTGCGTCCATTTTTTAAAGGTTTAGGGCGACTTGCACACTTCTTGATAGAAAAAAGCTCAAGTAGGCGGGGTTGCTCAGAAACGATTTCAACAACCTCCACTATGGGAGTTTTGTGCACAGAGCTTTCGGAGAGAAAAACAAAATGTACAACGGGTAATTTCGATCCCAGTATCATGCTCAATCTTCAAAATGTTACCACCACAGGATTGCCATGTTCAAGGGCTTTCGTCTCGTACAAAACTTAATGCTCTGACGATTTTTACGGGGCCAGATGCGACGGCGATAGCAGGCACCCATTAGAAATTGACGTACACTGTGCATGTATACAACGTATACAAAGACACGGCGCAGTCAGGATTCCAACCAACAATAAGGGGGTCATTCAAAAAATAGGCCCGGGCAATTAAAAACTTTCAGCAACGCTCTGGAATAACTCTGGAACAAAAAATGCTAAGAAGATGCAGTTTGTACCTTAGTCTTCCTGGCATGTTCCTGCGTCCATTTTTTAAAGGTTTAGGGCGACTTGCACACTTCTTGATAGAAAAAGGCTCAAGTAGGCAGGGTTGCTCAGAAACGATTTCAACAACCTCCACTATGGGAGTTTTGTGCACAGAGCTGTCGGAGAGAAAAACAAAATGTACAACGGGTAATTTCGATCCCAGTATCATGCTCAATCTTCAAAATTTTACCACCACAGGATTGCCAGGTTCAAGGGCTTTCCTCTCGTACAAAACTTAATGCTCTGACGATTTTTAAGGCGGGCCAGATGCGACGGCGCGAGCAGGCACCCATTAGAAATTGACGTACACTGTGCGTGTATACAATGTACACAAACACACGGCGCAGTCAGGGAACCCAACCAAAACTAATAGTCATTCCAAAAATAGGCCCGGACAATTAAAAACTTTCAGCAATGCTCTGGAATAACTCTGGAACTAAAAAAGCCAGAGAGATGCAGTTTGTACCTTAGTCATCGTGGCATGTCCCTGCATCCATTTGTTAAAGGTTTAGGGAGACTTGCACACTTCTTGATAGAAAAAAGCTCAAGTAAGCGGGGTTGCTCAGAAACGATTTCAACAACCTCCAGTATGGGAGTTTTGTTGCACAGAGCTGTGGGAGAGAAAAACAAAATGTACAACGGGTAATTTCGATCTCAGTGTCATGCTCAATCTTTAAAATTTTACCACCAGAGGATTGCCATGTTTGAGGGCTTTCCTCTCGTACAAAACTTAATGCTCTGACGATTTTTAAGACGGGGCTAGATGCGACGGCGTGAGCAGGCACCCATTAGAAATTGACGTACACTGTGCGTGTATACAATGTACACAAACACACGGCGCAGTCAGGGAACCCAACCAAAAATAATAGTCATTCAAAAAATAGGCCCGGACAATTAAAAACTTTCAGCAATGCTCTGGAATAACTCTGGAACTAAAAAAGCCAGAGAGATGCAGTTTGTACCTTAGTCATTCTGGCATGTCCCTGCATCCATTTGTTAAAGGTTTAGGGCGACTTGCACACTTCTTGATAGAAAAAAGCTCAATTAAGCGGGGCTGCTCAGAAACGATTTCAACAACCTTCACTATGGGAGTTTTGTGCACAGAGCTGTCGGAGAGAAAAACAAAATGTACAATGGGTAATTTCGGTCACAGTATCATGCTCAAGCTTCAAAATTTTACCACCACAGGATTGCCACGTCAAGGGCTTTCCTCTCGTACAAAACTTAATGCTCTGACGATTTTTAAGGCGGGGCTAGATGCGACGGCATGAGCAGGCACCCATTAGAAATTGACGTACACTGTGCGTGTATACAATGTACACAAACACACGGCGCAGTCAGGGAACCCAACCAAAACTAATAGTCATTCAAAAAATAGGCCCGGACAATTAAAAGCTTTCAGCAATGCTCTGGAATAACTCTGGAACTGAAAAAGCCAGAGAGATGCAGTTTGTACCTTAGTCATCGTGGCATGTCCCTGCATCCATTTGTTAAAGGTTTAGGGCGACTTGCACACTTCTTGATAGAAAAAAAGCTCAAGTAAGCGGGGTTGCTCAGAAACGATTTCAACAACCTCCAGTATGGGAGTTTTGTTGCACAGAGCTGTGGGAGAGAAAAACAAAATGTACAACGGGTAATTTCGATCTCAGTGTCATGCTCAATCTTCAAAATTTTACCACCAGAGGATTGCCATGTTTGAGGGCTTTCCTCTCGTACAAAACTTAATGCTCTGACGATTTTTAAGACGGGGCTAGATGCGACGGCGTGAGCAGGCACCCATTAGAAATTGACGTACACTGTGCGTGTATACAATGTACACAAACACACGGCGCAGTCAGGGAACCCAACCAAAAATAATAGTCATTCAAAAAATAGGCCCGGACAATTAAAAACTTTCAGCAATGCTCTGGAATAACTCTGGAACTAAAAAAGCCAGAGAGATGCAGTTTGTACCTTAGTCATTCTGGCATGTCCCTGCATCCATTTGTTAAAGGTTTAGGGCGACTTGCACACTTCTTGATAGAAAAAAGCTCAATTAAGCGGGGCTGCTCAGAAACGATTTCAACAACCTTCACTATGGGAGTTTTGTGCACAGAGCTGTCGGAGAGAAAAACAAAATGTACAATGGGTAATTTCGGTCACAGTATCATGCTCAAGCTTCAAAATTTTACCACCACAGGATTGCCACGTCAAGGGCTTTCCTCTCGTACAAAACTTAATGCTCTGACGATTTTTAAGGCGGGGCTAGATGCGACGGCGTGAGCAGGCACCCATTAGAAATTGACGTACACTGTGCGTGTATACAATGTACACAAACACACGGCGCAGTCAGGGAACCCAACCAAAACTAATAGTCATTCAAAAAATAGGCCCGGACAATTAAAAACTTTCAGCAATGCTCTGGAATAACTCTGGAACTAAAAAAGCCAGAGAGATGCAGTTTGTACCTTAGTCATCGTGGCATGTCCCTGCATCCATTTGTTAAAGGTTTAGGGCGACTTGCACACTTCTTGATAGGAAAAAGCTCAAGTAAGCGGGGTTGCTCAGAAACGATTTCAACAACCTCCACTATGGGAGTTTTGTGCACAGAGCTGTCGGAAAAGAAAAAAAAATGTAAACCGGGTAATTTCGATCCCATATCATGCTCAATCTTCAAAATTTTACCACCAGAGGATTGCCATGTTCAAGGGCTTTCCTCTCGTACAAAACTTAATGCTCTGACGATTTTTAAGGCGGGGCTAGATGCGACGGCATGAGCAGGCACCCATTAGAAATTGACGTACACTGTGCGTGTATACAATGTACACAAGCACACGGCGCAGTCAGGGAACCCAACCAAAACTAATAGTCATTCAAAAAATAGGCCCGGACAATTAAAAGCTTTCAGCAATGCTCTGGAATAACTCTGGAACTGAAAAAGCCAGAGAGATGCAGTTTGTACCTTAGTCATCGTGGCATGTCCCTGCATCCATTTGTTAAAGGTTTA
>NW_022985797.1:0-22665 GCF_902459465.1 Asterias rubens
AAAGAGAGATCATGCATGGTGTCACCACAAACCTTATTATTACACCTAAAGGGATTACAAAAATTGCAAGACCTCCAAAGTGTATCCGAGCAAAGTTTGACTGCCAACAGTTTAAAGACATGGTAGAATGGGAAGTGATGACTATTAAAAGATGAAACTATTCAAAGATGATTATTAAAGCTTACTTTATGTAAAAGTGGTACTGGTACTAATCATCGTGAAAAATATTTTTAAATGCTGTCATCTTTACTTGCTTTTGAACTAGGATTTCATTGTGGCCTGTGAAGCCAAGTACAATGAGCATTTTTACCTGTATCAAAGTATCACAAAACTTTTATCCCAAATCCAATTTTGTATTTTGTCGTAATACTGAAGTTGCACCTCAAAGACTTTTTTTTTTAACATATGCAAGATGAAGGTAGCTTCGCAGTCCAGACTTTACACCATGCCATCTACATGTACATAATCTGGATGGATCAAAGGCATTTTTGGAGTAAACAATAGATCCACTGAGCTACGGATAATGCCTTGGTTAGACCACAGTGATGCACTTTACTTTCTTTGGCAAAACAACTATTTGATTCCCTATCGGCTAATTCTCTCTTAACCACATAGGGTTGTTATACATACAGCCCTCTTACAATATACAAATGTTGCACCCTCTGATGATGGGGTCCATGATATTTTGTACACCCGAGGGGGCAAATGGCACTTGAGGCAAAGCTGAGGGTGCCATTTGCCCCTGAGGGTGTACAAAACCCATGGACCCCATCACATCATGCAACAATTGTTTTGTTATACCATGGTCATGTCATCTTTAAACATTGTTTTTGAAATTGGTCCAGTTAAAAAAGAAGACGAACAGTCAGGTGAACAATTTGTAAACAACACATATTTTAACTAAAAGGCGGCCGCTCGGTGAAAAAATTGGTTCACTGATCCCATGGCAAATTGCCCAGAAACTTAGATAAAATTTACCTAGTACCAGCGTAATTACAACCTCCTACCCGGGATTATTCCTAATATTGTACAAGGCGGTGGAAACGACCAAAAAGTCGGCACGATCCTAGGTGATGTGCCCAGTGAGGTACATCATTCATGTTCCCCGGCATATGGACATGTAGTCTAGGTTCCTAGACCATTGGTGTTGCGTGGTCACACACAACCAACGTTCCGATTATGCACGGCAAAAACTGTACACGCTTGTAATGAACAAACGCTAGCGGGCGCTCTGTTTCTCTGATTTCCTGTGCTCACCAAGGTCTAGGACATTTGCAACGACGGGTCTTAACTTTTTTATTGTTTTTCGGCAAATCTCCCCCGACTTTCCGGTGGAGCCAATCAGAGGCTGCATTGCGGTTGGCTGATGAAAAATTCATCAGTGTTGTGCATGCAGTGTAAATGCATGCAGTAATGCGTTGCATGACTTTTGCTATACTCTGCATGTGTGTGGGTATATGTTTTTATCGGAGTATAATAATGTCCAGATCAGTAGGATTTGAAACTTTGCCACATGGTGGAAATACGATAAAGAAAGGTTTGCGGTACCACCACAAACCTTTCTATGTATAATATCCAGATCCAGACTACTGCATTGCCATGATGCAGCTTGAAATGCGATCGTGGCGTTGCTCCCGACGTGCCAGGGCCCACACTGATGAAGCCTGTATTGGCTAAACAATTTATAGTTAGCACAAAATAGTATTGCTTAGCAGAAACTGGTTACCAGCCAATTTTTAATTAAATTTGAAATATAGTAAAGAAATTTTGTACAGTATTTTCTGCCAAACAGATATTAACTGGTGGGCCCTGTAGTGTTATTCACCGTGAAAGTTTTTTAATCTTGGGGGAAGGAAATCTTGAGGGATTCAAAGCGTCTTTGTGAGAATGTATTTTGAAACGTAACCGTAGCTGCAGATCTTGGAACGTAAGCGTAGCTTGACTCGGGATTGAAAGCGTACTTTTTGATATTGTAGCGTAACCTAAACGTATCTTGGAGTGTATAAGCGTAGCTGAGTAGCTGCGTAGCTTAAAACGTAACAGTATCTTTTGGAGCGTAAGCATATCTTGGAACGTAATTCGTAGCTGCGTATCTTGGAACGTAAGCGTAACTTGACATGGGATTGAAAGCGTACCTTTTGATATTATAGCGTAACTTGAAGGAACATAAGCAGATCTGTAAGCGCAGCTGAGTAGCTGTGTAGCTTGGAACGTTGACATCTTTTGGAACGTAAGCATATCTTAGACTGAAGCGTAGCATCTTGGAACATAAACGTAGCTGCGTATCTTTGAACGTAAGCATAGCTTGACTCGGGCTTGAAAGCGTACCTTTTGATATTATAGTGTAACTTGAAGGAACGTAGACCTAAGCGTATCTTGGAACGTAAACGTAGCTGCGTATCTTGGAATGTAAGCGTAGCTTGACTCGGGCTTGAAAACATACCTTTTGATATTATAGTGTAACTTGAAGGAATGTAGACCTAAGCGTATCTTTGAACGTAAACGTAGCCGAGCAGCTGCGCAGCTTGGAACGTAACCATATCATATTTTTTGGAATGTAGTCGTAACAATATCTTTTGGAACAACTCATGAGAAATTGCGAATTTTGATTGCTTGTCGGGTGGCGACTACTGCTGTTCAACTCCCAGTTATTTGAGGCGAATAGTCAGGTCATAAATTCCACTAGTTGCCCAGTTTAATCATTACCTCAAAAATAACTCTTCATTCACAGAATTAAAAAATAATACTTTGTTTGGCAAAATTATGCTTTGAGGGAATTTTGTTTTAGCATTATTTTTATTTCAACCTTTTATAAAAAATTCTCATAATATTTTTGAGCTACTCACACAATAACACTTTCAATATAACCATGGAGGTAGTTGCGATATTCCTAATGTTTTGACATCATCAAAATTATCTGAAACTCATAACAAAAAGAAATTAGGGGGCCATGAATCAAAATGGAGCATATTGGAACGTTGCGATCATAAGAAACAACGGAGTCGACACCCGCAAGCTGGGAGTTCATAGCGCCCGGGATTTAACACCTCCAACCCCCACGAGACACGGCATGGGCGGTACGTGATATTCCACAAGGCTTATTTCACGTTCCGATTGCTCCACGCCGTGGGGCCATACAAGCGTCCGTTACACGGACTCTCTGAATGCTAATCTTACGTTCGATTTTTGACCATTATTTACGATTTCAAATCGTCACGTATCCATAATCTGAATAGGTAGTCTATACTTAAAATTTCACTGTTTTCCTTTTAATAGGCCTATAATGACCACGGAATTACTCTTTGAGCAAAGATTATTAAAAATAGCGCGCCTATCACATTGACCTTTGACTCGGTCTAGTTTGAATAGTCATCTTCAACCCGTCACGTGATATGAATAATCGAGTCATTTGCATAGTCTGGCCACGCCTTCAATTTGCAAATGTCCTAGACCTTGGTGAGCACAGGACATGGGGAGATCCGGAAATCAGAGAAACAGAGCGCCCGCTAGCGTTCGTTCATTACAAGCGTGTACAGTTTTTGCCGTGCATAATCGGAACGTTGGTTGTGTGTGACCACGCAACACCAATGGTCTAGGAACCTAGACTAATGGACATGCGATTTTGTAACACATCACGTGATTGGTTCTCAACCAATGAAATTTCACAATCTATTACCATGGTATAACAAGAGCTGATCACCCTGAAGGATCAGACAAAAATTACACTGTGACCATAAAACATTCTTGTATCTCCAAGGAATATCTTAACACAAAAAATAAAAATAAAACATGACATTTTGAGTTTTGCTTGTGAGTGACTATGAACTGAAGTGATCAAATAATATTACCGGTGACTGCTGCTCCATGCTCTCTGCCACTTGCTTGGGGTTGAACTGGAATGGCGTTTTTCCTATTCCATTCTGCAGCAAAATTAAAAGTTACATTTTTGTATGTACATATTGATGGATATGTGTTGCCTGGAAAAAGGGATAAATCAAAGTGATAAAAAGTAGGATACAACGCAGTTGCAAATAAGGCCCCTCATTTACAGATCTTTCCCCTATTGTTTTTGTATATAGCCACATACAGTTAGATCAACAGGTCTGCTTCACATATTTTTAGATGTAGTTACTTGTGAGTAGACGGACCCCTTGAACCTTGAGGACGGTGGGGTTGGTGTGGCTTATGTGTAGCAAGCATAAGTGCTGCTATACTATCCACTCAAAAGCTGTATCCTCTATTCCCTCTTCTTTTCAGGAACTGATATAAATGATCCCTGTCAGAAGTCCCACTCCAGCTTAAACAGATATTACTATTCAACAGATTTGTCCATTAACATGTTTTAAATACTTAATGGAACCGATTTGCTGGGTAACAATTTATTGCAATTAATGAATTACAGAGAAAAACATGGTGTCATCACAAACCTTAAAACATCATCAAATTCTTTGTACAGCATACATTGTACAATCACCCACACACACAAACTTACTGTTAGTTGGATTAGATGATTGATGTTGTGTCTCAGGGGAGGCCACATCAGCATCGTCATCACACTCACTGGACTGGTCTGCATCATCTGTAAATTACATCACACAAATACAAAAAAAAAATTATAGAAATAAATGTTCTTTGCATTGAATTGAATGGAATTGAAACATGGATTAACAGACTTGCTAAAATTGAAATGCAGTTTTGTTGATTGAGATGCAACCAAAACTTTGATGAACCATCAATCAATAAATGCATTTTCGATCATAGTGCTGTTGCATGCAGTTTCAAAGGTGTTGCACAAAATTATAGAGGAACAAAGAAAATGCATTCTTGTTATTCTGAAAAGGAACACATTTGTCAGGGCAAACACAGATAGATAATAGCGCTGTGATTTTCTGGCTCCATTAGTCTCTGTTAAATAAAATGCAACCGAAAGATTGATACCTCCTGCTAAACCCGTCAATCCATCCTGCAATGTTAATCAATTTCAGTAGTGGAATCAGCATCGGGGGTATTAAACAACTAAATTAACCTTTTACTTAGCTTCCTTGTTATTCAGAAATTGCTTTGGTTTGGTAGAAAAGTACAGGTCGCTTAATCTAACTTGAATTGTTTGCTAATGACTGTTTTAAGTGAGATCTACATGTTCTACATAATAAAAACAAATAGTTACCTGAGTCTACATCATCAATGGAAAGATCATCCAGGGTTTTGCCCTCCTGTGATGGTAGAGTTCCCTTTTCTAAAGCAATGAACAGCTTAGAAAGTTTTGCCACTCTTAACACAGTGTCTGGCACTTGATAGTACTGACGGTGGACCCGAAGGTCATGCCCCATAAATGAAGCCAGAAGCTCCATCTGTTGTTCTGTCAGGGATAGCATCTGGGAAGCAGTTGCGATATGTTTCCGGAGTTTAGTTGACCTCAAGCATTGTGGATTGGCTGCACCAGCTAGTGAAGCATGCTTTCGAAGGCAGTCTGACCCTCTGATGTAACCCAAACTTTGGTAATTGGAACGGGCAAACATGTAGTCATTGTCTGCTACTACCCCTGCATGTTCTCTCTTCTCTAACAGCACAGTCATCTTTTCGGTCATTTCTGGAGTCAACAACACAGGCACTGTCCTTCCCCTTTTCCCCACAATTTCAACAACTTCTAGCATCTGACAAAGACCTTGCTCAACCTTGCTTAATAAACACATCCCATCTGGTTTTGCCTTGTGTTTCTTCATGAAGTCATCAACCTTCATTTTTGACACCTCCCCTTGACGGCGCCTGTTGAATATTATCAACTGGCAAAGGGTCACTTCACTGAGCAAGTTCCAAGCATCTTTGTCAAAGCTGTCATTATCACACAGCAGTCTCAGTTGCTTTGCACCAAAATCATTTAAGTACTGTGTTATCCGAACAACATCTGCATTAGTCGGGAGCACCATTGGGTTGTTTCGCTTGGCATTCCCTAATGTTCTTAAAGCATGAGTGGAAACCTGCACTTCCCAAGTGCACTCACACAATTGCTTGAAATTCACGGCCAGTGATTCTTTATCCTTGTCCCCAGTTTCCAATGCCTGTGCTTTCAAGATGATAGCACACTTTTTCAGAGTGTGACCGAGTTTCAGGGACAATGATGGCACACTGAACGTGTGTTGCTCATGGTTAAACCCAGCTACATCATGGACTGCAGCTATGATTTCCTTCATTTTTTTGGGATCAATGAAATATTCCAGTGAAGCATTAGGCTTTCCGCAAAAGCGAAGCAAATTTCTGTGACGCAACAATCAATACGCGCTGTTTTCCCCATTGTGACGCAAGAAAATTCGCTTCGCATTCGCTTTCGTGTGAAGTAGGAACCGGGCTTAAGAGTTCAGCTAAAAACAAAAATGGTTCTTCCCCAGATCACAATTCCGTCATTTATATATCATTCTCATTAAAGCCTTTTTCCAAACATACTTGCTACTTTTAAAAATATATACCTTCCCTTACCTTTGTGTGTTGATTTGTGATCAAACAGGAGGAGAAAGTGTGTAAAACTCTGCTGATGTGGTGGATTCTAATTCAGATTCGGTATCTTGCACAGTATTTAAATTTCTGATGACATTGACAACACCATATGTTTACAAAGAGTGTTGTAAACTAGAGATAGCCGGTGACCGTTAAGATCCAGGGAATGCTTCAATTTGTGCAGTTGTCGAAATACAAATAAAATACAAACAAGCACGACTGGAACCCAGAGGAAGAAAAAATATGCCATCCACTCTGCTGTCATGATCTCTACATGTTACATGTATATCTGGTGGTGATCATCAATCTGTGAATTGAAGTATGAAATATGTGTGACAATTATCGAATTATCAATGTTTTGAAATTTATAATGGCCTAGAAAGGGCAAGGGGGAAGAATGTCTTATCCTGAAACCTTAGCAGTGCTCAGAAAATATTTAAAGCTTAGTAACATTAACAAAATGGATAGTTTATGCCTTCTGATTGGCTAAACAGAGTCCTACATGATGATCTAACATTAGGCCTATATCATGACCTAAAACTAAAAGACTCATAAAATAGGCCTATTTATAAATATAAGTTTGCACCCTCGCGTTAATTTATAAATTAAAGTGTGAATTACTTTTCTAACGACAAGGTTTGGAATACACAATTACTAAAATTTTTAATTTAACTTGAATAACACAATTAGTATCATATTCTTAAGGCATGCTAGGCTAGCATGAGCTTACTTTATAATATTTTAATTAGAATAAAAGTTGGAAAAGTTCATCAGATTCAGACTTCATCCAGAGAGAAAGCCATAAATAATAACAAAAACAATCACATACCTTGTTATGGCCTACATAAATGATCTCATAAAAGTATAAAATGTGAGAAAAGCTACTAAAATGAACAAAAATATGACTGCAATTGCTAGTTTTCTAATGTTACTACTGAGTCTTTGCTCAACATGCTGTGACAGTGCGAGATCTGCCATGTTTGATGAAGACCGATCATGCTGCAGAAACACGGTCTGGAAAGTCACTGATTATGCACTATGTTCAGAGCCATTTTCAGAATAATAATGTTATATGAAGCCTAAAAATAATACTATCATAATCAGACTGTTAAAACTGTAAACTTACGTGATTTAACTCGAAATCCACATTCATCTAAAATAAATCTTGTGTCGTAAAAATACTGAACGTGCCTCTCTGCAGAACAGTCCTCAATGTTAACGCATGGAGGAAGGAAGACGCAAGCAACATGGTAACTTTGTTTCTGACAACCATACGTAGTGTGGCGAAAACTGCCTTGCGTTGTAGAATTAATTATAGAGTTGTTGAGACAACCTAAATGCTATCTCTTTATTTATAATGTCTTGCTAATTCACCATTATTTTAAGTTTAACTTCAGCTAAATTAAGTGTTCACACATTTAGTTGTGCGTATGGACTGTGCGTTCGCGTGCGCTTTACGCGCACGCTTACAAACTGCTAGCGCGCACGCTACCAAAATGTGTTTACATTGTCTTCTTCACGCTTATAAATTAACCAATCAGTTCTCTGGCTTAGGCAAGCTGCGAAAACCAACCAGAGGGGGCTCAGTCGCTTCCAGACTAGAGATCGCCACTCAAGACCTCAAGACCATTCAAGAACACACACACCCACGCAAACGATGCTACTCACTTTATTGGCGAATCTCATTAGATAATTACTACAACACGAGCAGCCACGCTACCATGTATACGACTACGTGCGAATGATGAACCAGCGAACTGGTTGATTGCAGATTACCTTAAGTTAATACCAGTTAAATCAAGAGAGGGCGCTATGTACATTTTGTGATTGAACATGTATGATTAAATAAAATACACACTGTTTAGTTCCTTGCGGTTAATGTCAACCCTCTGTTTGAAACAGTTGATTTATTTCGATGTGCCCCATCCGAAGAGTTTAAGGACAATCCCCCAATATTATGTTTCATCCTTCCCCTGTGGCTTCTTCAGATTCCAGAGTGGCGGCTTGGTTAAATTCATAAGAACCATACCCCACTCCGGAATCGTTACATTTTGGTGGCAGCGGTGGGATCTCAAAACTGGTGCTGGTGAATTAAAGAACTTCGAATCAAGAAAAGAGAATTAAAGAGTTTAAAAGTGACGAAAAGAGAAATTTATAAAGATGGAAAGTCCAGTACAACAAGAGATCCAGAACGAATCCTTTTTAGGTGAAGTTTCAGGGGAAGATGAAAGTAATATTTCCACGGCAAGTTCTAGTGATGAAATAAAGATTACAGAGAGCGGTGATTCAAGATTATCAGAGTCAAACTTCAAGTGATAATTCTCCGGAAAAGAAATTAATTAAACAGAGACAAGCAGTTCTAGACAAAATGAAGGCAGAATGTGAAACCCTTCAGAGAGAGTTGGATGGCGCCAACGAAGAAAGAGAACAAGTAAAAGAATACAAAGCACAGTGTAACAAGGCTCAAACAGAAAAGCAAGGAAATAGAGTTTGTGATGCAAAGATAAAGATAAAGCCTACAAGCTATGATGGATCCAGTTGTTGGAACGACTATGCTGTTCAATTTGAAATGCTTTCTGAAATGAATGGCTGGGGTGATGAAGTAAAGGCTATGTATCTCGCAGCCAATTTAAGAGGTTCAGCGCAGGGTGTTTTGGGTGACTTGGATGATGACAGCCGTCATGATTACACAGCTTTGGTAACCGCCTTGAATAATAGATTCGGCTCAGATAATCAGAAAGAATTATTTCGAGTGCAGTTAAAGAACAGACAGCGAAAGAGGGAAGAAACATTGCCTGAGTTGGCTCAAGCAATTAGACGACTCACACGGCTTGCGTACCCATCAGCTACGTACGTTTTACAAGAAACTTTGTCTCAAGAGCATTTTATCAACGCTCTGCCTGATGGTGAGATAAGATGGCGAGTATTCCAATCTAAACCAGGGACTCTGGCTGATGCTGTCCGCATAGCAGTAGAGCTAGAGGCTTTCCAGGCGGCTGATCGCCAGCGTGGAGTAACTCGGAAAATGGCAAGAGTTATCGTACCAGAACAAGACAAAGAATCGGAGCAAAGTAAAGAAATGAAAGACATACAAGGCAAGATTCTCTCAAGCGTCAGAAAAAGAAATTCCAGAGCACTTGACCGAATTGTTCAAGATCAGTGGTGAAAGACTAAATCCAAGTCAAAAGATGCAATTATCAAGAGTCTTGACGACGTTTCAAGATGTTTTCGCAAAAGACTCAAGTGATCTGGGAAAGACTTCAATTGTCAAGCACGAGATAAGTACTGGTGAGGCACGTCCGATCAGACAACCATCCAGGAGACTCCCAATACATCAAAGATGTAGCCAAAGAAGAAATCGACAAGATGTTAAAGCGAGGGGTGATCGAACCATCGTCAAGCCCCTGGGCTTCGCCCATCGTTTTAGTCAAGAAAAAGGATGGATCAACAAGATTTTGTGTGGACTACCGAAAACTAAATGCCTCAACCATCAAAGACTCTTATCCTTTACCAAGAATCGACGACTCACTGGACACACTATCCGGGTCTCAGTGGTTCTCAACGCTGGATTTGGCAAGTGGGTACTGGCAAGTGGAGATGGCACAGAAAGATAAGGAGAAAACTGCTTTCATTACCAAAGTCAAGGTGATGCCCTTTGGTTTATGTAATGCGCCCGCAACCTTTGAACGCCTGATGGAACGAGTGCTCTCCGGACTTCAATGGCAGACCTGCTTACTCTACATTGATGACGTCATCGTTTATGGAAATCATTTTCAAGCAGCCCTTCAAAGATTACAAGAAGTACTGACGCGACTGAGGACAGCTGGCCTTAAGTTGAGTCCAAAGAAGTGTCATCTCTTTCAGGAGAGAGTGACATTTTTGGGACATGTCGTCTCAAGTCAAGGTATACAGACAGATGCGGTCAAGACAGAGGCAGTTGATAAATGGCCCACCCCCAGAACAGTGACTGAAGTTCGGAGCTTTCTAGGACTTTGCTCATATTACAGACGATTCGTCAGAAATTTTGCTGAAATTGCAAGACCTCTGCACCGCCTAACAGAGAAGACACAAATTAATTTTGTGTGGACAAAGGAGTGTGAAGATGCATTTCAACGACTCAAGAGGGATCTGACAACCACTCCAATACTGGTGGACCCTTCACGTGACGAAACCTTCATCTTAGACACAGATGCAAGTAATCAAGGAGTAGGGGCAGTGTTATCACAAGTTCAAGATGGAAATGAGAAAGTCATCGCATTCTACAGCAGATCTTTGGCTAAAGCAGAGAGACAATATTGTGTAACAAGAAAGGAATTACTCGCAGTGGTTGCGTCCACCAAACATTTTCATCACTACTTGTATGGCAGGAAATTTCTCATCCGGACAGATCACGGAGCAATTCGGTGGCTAATGAATTTCAAGAACCCGGAAGGACAGATGGCAAGATGGTTGGAACTTATGAGCGCCTATGATTTCGATATCCAACATCGTCCTGGTAAGCAGCATGGGAACGCTGACGGTCTGTCAAGAAAACCTTGTGCCAATGAATGCAAACAGTGTGACAAGACGGAGAAATACAGCACAGCAAAAGAAATAAAGTACAGCATGAGAAAGCCCCGACATCATAAAACAACAAGTGAAAGTACAAGACCAATTGTTGATGGCGCTTGTGTAGAGATTGCTGATCAACCATTTTGTGGAATCGTCACAACAAGTGCTCCAGAGCAAGCAAGTGAAAGAAACAACGACGAGGAACAGTTTATAACGGAAGAAGAACTTAAAGACGCACAAAGAAAAGACAAGAGTGTATACAAGATACTCCAATGGAAGGAAACTTCAGCCGAGCGACCACGGTGGGCTGATGTTTCACCTGAAAGTGCAGAAGTAAAGAGCTACTGGGCACAATGGGAAAGATTGCACATTCGGGACGGCGTCCTATGCCGACGATGGGAAACCGTGACTGGCGATATCATCAAGTGGCAGATTGTTCTTCCAAAGAGTTTGAGGAAGACTCTTGTAACAAAACTACATAGCGACAAAACATGTGGTCATCTTGGACAAAACAAGACAAGGGGCAGAGTCAGAAGCAGGTATTACTTGAACAGATGGCAACGAGATGTGAATCTCATCGTCTCAACATGCGACAAGTGTGCATCAAGAAAGTCTCCAAACAAGACCCGCCGAGGCCCGATGAAAACCTATAACGTAGGAGTACCCATGGAAAGAGTTGCCATGGATGTGTTGGGTCCACTACCCCAGACTGATCGAGACAACCGATATATTTTGGTTATAGGTGACTACTTCACAAAGTGGACCGAGGCCTATGCAATACCGAATCAAGAAGCCGCTACCATAGCGACGGTTTTTTGTTGAACAGTTCGTCTGCAGATATGGCGTCCCAATGCAGCTACATACAGACCAAGGGAGAAACTTTGAGTCTCACCTTTTCAAAGAAATATGCAATTTACTTGCCATTGATAAAACAAGAACATCGGCACTGCATCCTCAATCGGACGGGATGATAGAGAGGGCAAATAGAACTATAGAAGGGATTTTAGCCATGTTCGTAGACAAGATCAGAGAGACTGGGATATCTATTTGCCATATGTCATGATGGCTTATAGATCTGCTGATCACGAAACAACCGGCTACACACCCAATGAGATGATGATGGGAAGAGAGGCAACCTTGCCGGTCGATTTACTAATGGAGAGACCGAAAGATGACCAGCAAGAAAATCAAGTTGAATATGTCGCTCGTCGCCAGGAATGTATGGAGCAAGTCCATCAATACGCACGAGAACACCTTCAAATTGCAAGTGACAGACATAAACGCAACTATGACCACAAAGCAGACCATGGGGGATACAGCAAAGGAGACATAGTATGGCTGTACAACCCAAAACGAAAACGAGGTCATTGCCCCAAGTTCCAATTACCGTGGGATGGACCATATGTGGTAACAACGTGTATGAGTGACGTCACCTACCGAATTCAGAAGGGGGCAAAGGGGAAGCCAAGAATTGTACACTACAACAGACTGAAACCTTACACTGGAGAGAATGCGCCAACGTGGTATCAAGACACGGCAAGGGCACGAACTCCAGCAACGGGGATGGAGATGAAAATGGTACAGAACGACGGCAAGATACTCGTGACAATCGACATCAAGATAAAGAAACCTTGGAGATGACGGAAAAGACTGATGAACAGTGAAAGTCTAAGTCAAGACAGAGAAACCACTGAGACGACGGCGAAGACTAATAAAGAGAAGCCTTGCCAGCAGAGAAACCAGTTGGACAACCTCGAGAAAGATGAGGGACTGGAACAAGACAATTGCGAGGCGCGTCGCAGTCACAGAGAGAGGCGGCCACCGGCGAGATACAGAGACAGATGGTAAAACACGCGGATAACAAGCCGGAAGGAAGAGAATAATCAATGAGTTATTGCAAGAGAAAGGGGGGTTACTAAGTTAAAAGTGGAAAAGCATTGAAAGAGATGTCAAGACTCCAACGAGTTATTGGATGAAGAAACACATATTTTGGGAAAGATATTGGTCCCTGGCAGGAACAAGTTTTCAAAGCCTGAGAGAAAGTGTCGCAGTCATCAATATACGTAATGAACCTTTGGGTTAAGCTGGACGTGGTGAAACTACTCGTGCTTGCTAGGTGCAATGCACGCAAGGAGTGAGTGGAAGTTATATGGAGGGCGCCCCCATACGTTATTTTGCGGAGAGACCGCAATGAAGAGTCCAGCATAGCTGGGTTGCATTGTGAAATTTATACAGAAAACAGATAGAACTTGAAAAGTGAAGACAAACGAGGTAAAAGAAGTACTCATTTAAGGATCATCTTCCAAAAAGACTTAAATAAGAGGAAAGAGACATCGCAGTTGATACATCCATGAAGAAAATGGACGTTTGCATCACTATTGGCTTATTAAAGAAATTAGTTATTGCCCTAAAAATACAGAAAAAAAGAAAGAAAAAAAAAGCTACTCTTAAAGGAGTCGAGTTAAATTGAGAACATTGATGCGAGAGCTATTAAAGCTATGGAAGCCCGGCAGACGAGAAAGCGCACCAAATTAGTGACGTCACGAAAAATTGGCGGCAAGTATGAAGGAGAAGATTTTCAGGGTGCGCGCAGCTAGAGATCATCCGATGTGATGCGCATGAGAGATATGTAACAAATTGTGTAGCGCATGACAGTTGCAAGTTACACATTATCGATACATCGTAGAAAACAGTCAGCTAACGAGTATAGACCTAGAAGAAAGATGGAAAAACGCCGGGAGGGACAGGGATCTGGCTGTGAAGAGCGAAAGGAGAAGGCTGGTTGTCCCCAATGCACGAAAGTATTCAAGCAATTCAGTTTTAGCAACAGCACATGATGCGGGAGCATAAAGTCCACCCGAAAGACTGCAGAACAAGAATCAAGACGAAAAAGATGAAAGACAATAAAGGGACCAAGGTGGTGATGACAGAGAAGAAAGCAGACAAGATGAAGAAGGCAAACAACAAGGAAGACCGGATGTCAAAGGCGAAAGGGAAAAAGAAAACAAGAAGAAGCTGCGAGAAATTCTGGAGATGATGACACCATCCGTCATAGCACTACCTCCCCTGTCTCCGTTCTCGAGAACGCCATCACCACAGGTCGCCTCACCACAACCGGACCCTCATTCCCCGCCAGCTGCTATCACGGTACCATCTCCCTTGATTCCCCATGCTCCAAAGACTCCGGATCGAGAACTATTTCCGGAGCTCAAGACATCTCAAGACACAGCCACAGCCCATTCGCCGCCGACGACCCCACCGATGAGCCCGACGCTCCCGAAGAAGAGGGATCAAAATACACAGAATGGTTCCAACATCAGCCCCCACCGTCACAGCCCCGGTGCCCCGCGTCCGTCGTTACCCCGGGCCCACAGGAGGCACAGTCACAGCTACGCACTGGCTCGCCACGGTCAATCGCGGCGCAGAAGTTGAGATGGCGAGGGTAGCTGCACGGAATCTTCGGAAGGTCAGGCACAATGAGCTGCACCAGCTTGACCACGGGGTGATCTTCCGGCAGGTGGTGGAGTCAGCCCATTTTCCAGATGGGAAGATTTACTCGGTGCGGTTCAACGAATACCTCCTCCCGGCCAACGCAGCCTTCGGCAGGCCCCAATGGCAAGTGGGATATGCCCGCAGTTCGAGTGCACCTACGCCGGCCACCACAACGGAATCCACACACGAACAATGAACATTTTCTGAGTTTGATCACCGTTTTTATTTTGTCAGCCTGCCATTTCATTCCAAACAACTAACCTAGCCTATGTGAAGGTAGATTTATTGTTCTTTTCGGTGAGTTTTTTTTTTTTGTGCCTAAAATCAAGGCTACGTTAACATTTGTTGCAAATACTAAACTAGTGTTAGTGTTAACGTAACGATAAAAAAAAAAAATAATATTGTGTTTAGTGTGTTTCGTTCAGACCCACACACTAACGCTACACGTATGAAATATTTAGCAACACTATTACGATTTGTACCCGAAAATGCATCCTTCATTGAGTTAGGATTTGGAATGGTAACGATGGTTTGAAATAAGTAGCTTTCTTAATTTAATCGTCTCCTTGTCAAACACTATTTTAGCATTGAGTCATATGGAATAGAACAGACGAGATTTGTAATTATGACATTTGAACCGCCGCGCTTTTGAGCTAGCTAGTATTATGACTGACCTTGTTGAATTTTGCAGAATTGAGCTCTTTGTTTGTTCGGAGCTAAAACTTCAGTGACCCAGTTCCATGGTGTACGCGCAACTGCGCGTATAATTATAGATGCTACATTATGATTATACAGCGATATACACAGGGAGCCAGTGAAACAATAAAAGATGGCTGCCCCCATTGGTGATGTGTTTTGGGACTTCGTAGCATCAAAGCTTTTTGTTATTGTGTAGATTTGTCCTCAGAGAGGTAAATTCATTTTTTATTACAGTTTGGTAAAATGTTGTGAGGATAAGACTTAAATAAAATAATCTGACTGTACTGATGGGGTGATTGATAAAAACTAGGAACTGGAACGACGGCATGCTAAGTGCTACGCTGTGCTAGTGGTAGTGCTAGTGATATATATACTGCTCCTGGCTAGTTCTTGCTAGCCTTGCCGTATGAATAAATTATTTACTTCAAGTTCAATTGAAATTAAATACCGCAGACTGACTGACACTACGGTCAGCAGCTAGCGCTCAGTGACAAGTGACACATGATACATTTTTTTTTGGTAATGATTGATTCTGTAAAGAGTTTATTCGATTGAAAATATTACAACTGGTTATGACAGTAGATTAAAAAGAAACACATGAAATTAGTAGAGTTAGTATTGATGTAAAGCGCGTTAGTATTGATGTAAATTAAGTGTTCACACATTTAGTTGTGCGTATGGACTGTGCGTTCGCGTGCGCTTTACGCGCACGCTTACAAACTGCTAGCGCGCACGCTACCAAAATGTGTTTACATTGTCTTCTTCACGCTTATAAATTAACCAATCAGTTCTCTGGCTTAGGAAAGCTGCGAAAACCAACCAGAGGGGGCTCAGTCGCTTCCAGACTAGAGATCGCCACTAAAGACCTCAAGACCATTCAAGAACACACACACACGCAAACGATGCTACTCACTTTATTGGCGAATCTCATTAGATAATTACTACAACACGAGCAGCCACGCTACCATGTTTACGACTACGTGCGAATGATGAACCAGCGAACTGGTTGATTGCAGATTACCTTAAGTTAATACCGGTTAAATCAAGAGAGGGCGCTATGTACATTTTGTGATTGAACATGTATGATTAAATAAAATACACACTGTTTAGTTCCTTGCGGTTAATGTCAACCCTCTGTTTGAAACAGTTGATTTATTTCGATGTGCCCCATCCGAAGAATTTTAAGGACAATCCCCCAACATTATGTTTCATCCTTCCCCTGTGGCTTCTTCAGATTCCAGAGTGGCGGCTTGGTTAAATTCATAAGAACCATACCCCACTCCGGAATCGTTACATTTTGGTGGCAGCGGTGGGATCTCAAGACTGGTGCTGGTGAATTAAAGAACTTCGAATCAAGAAAAGAGAATTAAAGAGTTTAAAAGTGACGAAAAGAGAAATTTATAAAGATGGAAAGTCCAGTACAACAAGAGATCCAGAACGAATCCTTTTTAGGTGAAGTTTCAGGGGAAGATGAAAGTAATATTTCCAGCAAGTTCTAGTGATGAAATAAAGATTACAGAGAGCGGTGATTCAAGATTATCAGAGTCAACTTCAAGTGATAATTCTCCGGAAAAGAAATTAATTAAACAGAGACAAGCAGTTCTAGACAAAATGAAGGCAGAATGTGAAACCCTTCAGAGAGGTTGGATGGCGCCAACGAAGAAAGAGAACAAGTAAAAGAATACAAAGCACAGTGTAACAAGGCTCAAACAGAAAAGCAAGGAAATAGAGTTTGTGATGCAAAGATAAAGATAAAGCCTACAAGCTATGATGGATCCAGTTGTTGGAACGACTATGCTGTTCAATTTGAAATGCTTTCTGAAATGAATGGCTGGGGTGATGAAGTAAAGGCTATGTATCTCGCAGCCAATTTAAGAGGTTCAGCGCAGGGTGTTTTGGGTGACTTGGATGATGACAGCCGTCATGATTACACAGCTTTGGTAACCGCCTTGAATAATAGATTCGGCTCAGATAATCAGAAAGAATTATTTCGAGTGCAGTTAAAGAACAGACAGCGAAAGAGGGAAGAAACATTGCCTGAGTTGGCTCAAGCAATTAGACGACTCACACGGCTTGCGTACCCATCAGCTACGTACGTTTTACAAGAAACTTTGTCTCAAGAGCATTTTATCGACGCTCTGCCTGATGGTGAGATAAGATGGCGAGTATTCCAATCTAAACCAGGGACTCTGGCTGATGCTGTCCGCATAGCAGTAGAGCTAGAGGCTTTCCAGGCGGCTGATCGCCAGCGTGGAGTAACTCGGAAAATGGCAAGAGTTATCGTACCAGAACAAGACAAAGAATCGGAGCAAAGTAAAGAAATGAAAGACATACAAGGCAAGATTCTCTCACTGTCTGATGAACTTGGCGCTCTCACCAAGGCTTTAAAGAACATGACCAGTGGGCATAAAGAGGGGTGGGTTAACCCAGACCGATAAAGTGACGTCATCACCGGCATATGGCCAACGCAACCAAGCAAAGAACCAGTACAGGCAAGATGGACCGAACTGGAGGCACCATGAAAGAAACAATAGAGGACCCCCTGCATGTTGGAATTGCAACGGATTAGGACATTTTGCACGTGAGTGTCCGCACCCAAGACAGAATTCTTACAGATACAACAATAATCTGGGCCAACAAGCAATGCAGCAGGGAAACGGACAGCAGCCGATTTCGAGGTCCAACGGTCGGCTGGGAAACTAAGGACAGACGGACCAAAAGAAAGCAAACCCCCATCGGTAAAGCGTGCAGTAATTAATCAAGGCATAGAAGTAACTGTTCGAGTTGAAGGCGTTCAAGTAAACTTTCTAGTGGATACTGGGGCAAGCTTGACTATCATCCGCCCAGATATGTATTACAAGATTTCCGAAAGTTCAAGACCAAGACTAGATTCGACTAACGTCAAAGTAGCCATGGCCAATGGAGAACTTGCTCCTTGTTTGGGACAAGGACGACTCAAGCTAGTCGAGACGTATACCTTGCTGACATCGAGCCTGAGGGAATTCTGGGCTACGACTTCCTTGAAACGTACGACTGTACACTGAATTTGGGGAAAGGTGAAATGCAGATTGGAGGACAGCAAGTGAGATGTCATGTTTACCGGGCGTCTGCTGAAAAGTGCACCCGAGTGATAGCCGACCGAACTATTACAATCAAAGCAGGAGAAGAGATATTGCTACCTGGCAAGCTGAAACACAGAAATAGAAATTCAAAGTTTGGCATTGTTGAACCTGAGCCGAGATTCGTCAGGAATCACGAGGTCATGGTTGCCAAAACCTTGGTTGATGTCCAACAAGAATTGGTACCGATCAGAGTTCTCAATCTTAAAGATGAAGCTATAATAATCTACCAGGGTGCAGTGTTAGCCACGTGTGAACCCGTAGAGAGTGGTGAAATCGTGCAAGAAAAAGAGGGCCGTCGTGTAACTATATTACAAGAGAACAAGCAAGCGTCAGAAAAAGAAATTCCAGAGCACTTGACCGAATTGTTCAAGATCAGTGGTGAAAGACTAAATCCAAGTCAAAAGATGCAATTATCAAGAGTCTTGACGACGTTTCAAGATGTTTTCGCAAAAGACTCAAGTGATCTGGGAAAGACCTCAATTGTCAAGCACGAGATAAGTACTGGTGAGGCACGTCCGATCAGACAACCATCCAGGAGACTTCCAATACATCAAAGATGTAGCCAAAGAAGAAATCGACAAGATGTTAAAGCGAGGGGTGATCGAACCATCGTCAAGCCCCTGGGCTTCGCCCATCGTTTTAGTCAAGAAAAAGGATGGATCAACAAGATTTTGTGTGGAATCACGAAAACTAAATGCCTCAACCATCAAAGACTCTTATCCTTTACCAAGAATCGTCGACTCACTGGACACACTATCCGGGTCTCAGTGGTTCTCAACGCTGGATTTGGCAAGTGGGTACTGGCAAGTGGAGATGGCACAGAAAGATAAGGAGAAAACTGCTTTCATTACCAAAGTCAAGGTGATGCCCTTTGGTTTATGTAATGCGCCCGCAACCTTTGAACGCCTGATGGAACGAGTGCTCTCCGGACTTCAATGGCAGACCTGCTTACTCTACATTGATGACGTCATCGTTTATGGAAATCATTTTCAAGCAGCCCTTCAAAGATTACAAGAAGTACTGACGCGAGGACAGCTGGCCTTAAGTTGAGTCCAAAGAAGTGTCATCTCTTTCAGGAGAGAGTGACATTTTTGGGACATGTCGTCTCAAGTCAAGGTATACAGACAGATGCGGTCAAGACAGAGGCAGTTGATAAATGGCCCACCCCCAGAACAGTGACTGAAGTTCGGAGCTTTCTAGGACTTTGCTCATATTACAGACGATTCGTCAGAAATTTTGCTGAAATTGCAAGACCTCTGCACCGCCTAACAGAGAAGACACAAATTAATTTTGTGTGGACAAAGGAGTGTGAAGATGCATTTCAACGACTCAAGAGGGATCTGACAACCACTCCAATACTGGTGGACCCTTCACGTGACGAAACCTTCATCTTAGACACAGATGCAAGTAATCAAGGAGTAGGGGCAGTGTTATCACAAGTTCAAGATGGAAATGAGAAAGTCATCGCATTCTACAGCAGATCTTTGGCTAAAGCAGAGAGACAATATTGTGTAACAAGAAAGGAATTACTCGCAGTGGTTGCGTCCACCAAACATTTTCATCACTACTTGTATGGCAGGAAATTTCTCATCCGGACAGATCACGGAGCAATTCGGTGGCTAATGAATTTCAAGAACCCGGAAGGACAGATGGCAAGATGGTTGGAACTTATGAGCGCCTATGATTTCGATATCCAACATCGTCCTGGTAAGCAGCATGGGAACGCTGACGGTCTGTCAAGAAAACCTTGTGCCAATGAATGCAAACAGTGTGACAAGACGGAGAAATACAGCACAGCAAAAGAAATAAAAATGGGAAAGATTGCACATTCGGGACGGCGTCCTATGCCGACGATGGGAAACCGTGACAGTGGCAGATTGTTCTTCCAAAGAGTTTGAGGAAGACTCTTGTAACAAAACTACATAGCGACAAAACATGTGGTCATCTTGGACAAAACAAGACAAGGGGCAGAGTCAGAAGCAGGTATTACTTGAACAGATGGCAACGAGATGTGAATCTCATCGTCTCAACATGCGACAAGTGTGCATCAAGAAAGTCTCCAAACAAGACCCGCCGAGGCCCGATGAAAACCTATAACGTAGGAGTACCCATGGAAAGAGTTGCCATGGATGTGTTGGGTCCACTACCCCAGACTGATCGAGACAACCGATATATTTTGGTTATAGGTGACTACTTCACAAAGTGGACCGAGGCCTATGCAATACCGAATCAAGAAGCCGCTACCATAGCGACGGTTTTTGTTGAACAGTTCGTCTGCAGATATGGCGTCCCGATGCAGCTACATACAGATCAAGGGAGAGACTTTGAGTCTCACCTTTTCAAAGAAATATGCAATTTACTTGCCATTGATAAAACAAGAACATCGGCACTGCATCCTCAATCGGACGGGATATTAGAGAGGGCAAATAGAACTATAGAAGGGATGCTAGCCATGTTCGTAGACAAGATCAGAGAGACTGGGATATCTATTTGCCATATGTCATGATGGCTTATAGATCTGCTGATCACGAAACAACCGGCTACACACCCAATGAGATGATGATGGGAAGAGAGGCAACCTTGCCGGTCGATTTACTAATGGAGAGACCGAAAGATGACCAGCAAGAAAATCAAGTTGAATATGTCGTTCGTCGCCAGGAATGTATGGAGCAAGTCCATCAATACGACGAGAACACCTTCAAATTGCAAGTGACAGACATAAACGCAACTATGACCACAAAGCAGACCATGGGGGATACAGCAAAGGAGACATAGTATGGCTGTACAACCCAAAACGAAAACGAGGTCATTGCCCCAAGTTCCAATTACCGGATGGACCATATGTGGTAACAACGTGTATGAGTGACGTCACCTACCGAATTCAGAAGGGGGCAAAGGGGAAGCCAAGAATTGTACACTACAACAGACTGAAACCTTACACTGGAGAGAATGCGCCAACGTGGTATCAAGACACGGCAAGGGCACGAACTCCAGCAACGGGGATGGAGATGAAAATGGTACAGAACGACGGCAAGATACTCGTGACAATCGACATCAAGATAAAGAAACCTTGGAGATGACGGAAAAGACTGATGAAAGTGAAAGTCTAAGTCAAGACAGAGAAACCACTGAGACGACGGCGAAGACTAATAAAGAGAAGCCTTGCCAGCAGAGAAACCAGTTGGACAACCTCGAGAAAGATGAGGGACTGGAACAAGACAATTGCGAGGCGCGTCGCAGTCACAGAGAGAGGCGGCCACCGGCGAGATACAGAGACAGATGGTAAAACAACGCGGATAACAAGCCGGAAGGAAGAGAATAATCAATGAGTTATTGCAAGAGAAAGGGGGGTTACTAAGTTAAAAGTGGAAAAGCATTGAAAGAGATGTCAAGACTCAACGAGTTATTGGATGAGAAACACATATTTTGGGAAAGATAATTGGTCCCTGGCCAGGAACAAGTTTTCAAAGCCTGAGAGAAAGTGTCGCAGTCATCATATACGTAATGAACCTTTGGGTTAAGCTGGACGTGGTGAAACTACTCGTGCTTGCTATGTGCAATGCACGCAAGGAGTGAGTGGAAGTTATATGGAGGGCGCCCCCATACGTTATTTTGCGGAGAGACCGCAATGAAGAGTCCAGCATAGCTGGGTTGCAGTGTGAAATTTATACAGAAAACAGATAGAACCTTGAAAAGTGAAGACAAACGAGTAAAAGAAGTACTCATTTAAGGATCATCTTCCAAAAAGATTAAATAAGAGGAAAGAGACATTCGCAGTTGATACATCCATGAATAAAATGGACGTTTGCATCACTATTGGCTTATTAAAGAAATTATTTATTGCCCTAAAAATACAGAAAAAAAGAAAAAAAAAAAAAAAGGCTACTCTTAAAGGAGTCGAGTTAAATTGAGAACATTGATGCGAGAGCTATTAAAGCTATGGAAGCCCGGCAGACGAAAGCGCACCAAATTAGTGACGTCACGAAAAATTGGCGGCAAGTATGAAGGAGAAGATTTTCAGGGTGCGCGCAGCTAGAGATCATCCGATGTGATGCGCATGAGAGATATGTAACAAATTGTGTAGCGCATGACAGTTGCAAGTTACACATTATCGATACGACATCGTAGAAAACAGTCAGCTAACGAGTATAGACCTAGAAGAAAGATGGAAAAACGCCGGGAGGGACAGGGATCTGGCTGTGAAGAGCGAAAGGAGAAGGCTGGTTGTCCCCAATGCACGAAAGTATTCAAGCAATTCAGTTTTCAGCAACAGCACATGATGCGGGAGCATAAAGCCACCCGAAAAAGA
>NW_022985798.1:0-22556 GCF_902459465.1 Asterias rubens
GCAGACGCAGAGAGTGTTATAAAATCTTGACAAAAGCGCACACTGGTTCAGGGGCTTCGCTAGCTCCCAGAGCATGTCCTCATCACATGTTCTTACACTCAAACAGGTTATTGCATTCCCACATAATATCACACTCCCACATGACCTGGTTTTGGCCAATCTAGATTAGAGTATTTTGGGCGTTAGACAAAGCTATTTTAACTATTCGTTGTTCGGGTGTATTTTCAACTTCTCATCCTTGGCACGGCAGTTTCGGAGGAGAAAATTATGATTGAAAAGTTGGTGAAGGGTTTGGCCGAGGCTTGAAAGAAAATAAGCCATCATACCAGCGACCAATAAAACTATCTAAAAAGAAAGAAATAGAAATCTATTGCAGGCAGTGTATAAGGTACCAGACAAAGGAAAAGTGCAAGTTCTGTTGAACCATCTCAATGGTACTGCATGGGATGAAATTAAGTGTCACAATGACACGAGTTTGACTTGTAATACAATTTTGAAGGAGGCAACATGCATTGAAAAGAGAAAGTTCTTTATCATTTCTGAGGAGAGATTGCTGGATCTTTCGAAGGAAGCATGCACTACATGTGCTGTATGTCAGAGGGCTGTACGGGTTGAAGTGACCCGAAAAAAAAAAACTAAAAGAATTTTATATCAAAGGTGCTGGGGCCAAGAATACAGAGTGGTTTATGGACCAATTTATGGGGCTATAATTAACACCATGTACATGTATGCAATTTTTTCCGAGCTAGGTGGTTTTGAGATTAACTGGTCGGGTAACAATGAGTAACAACTGAACATTACAAAAAAAATGTAATATTCCTTTTTCATTGTTCTTTTGTGTTTTGTCTCGTCCAGGTGTTCATGTGGAAAGTGCGACGTGATGGAGAGTGCTATCAGCTGCCGATGCTGCATGGAAGTGCAACAGCTAACAGCAAAACTAGACGAGCTTGCCCCCAGACCACCAAACCTAGGATTTAGTTTTCCTTAGAACAGGTTATTATATGTTTTCTGAACAATGTTATCACAATGTGTTGATTGATGTAGACATGAAATAAATGTATCTGAAATTAAATAAAGAGAACGCAATCCTTGGTAAGTTTATGACACTTGTTCTGTTAACATGTACTTCATTGAAATTTGGTACTCCATGTAATTTTTTTTTTGGGGGGGGGGAATATATAGTGTATTTATATATATAATATTTATATATAGAACCGAGATGTGTCTCTAGAGACATACATCAATTCAGTTAACTCCGAGGTTCTTAAGGCCCCCAGTACCCCTACTCCCAATAACCTCCCCCAAGATGAGCGGCACGCCCTTACACATCTCCGCCAATCACCAGACATAGTGATTAAACGGGCTGACAAGGGGTCCGCAGTTGTAGTCATGAACACACATGACTACATTGCTGAGGGCTTTAGACAGCTCAGTAACACTGATCATTACATTGAATGTGCTTCTGATCCCACTGAATCTTTCTCCCAAGATATCAGTGACACCCTGGTTAGGATTTATAACGCCAATGGTATTGAGAAAGACACATTTAACTATCTCCTCCCACATGACCCCCGTACAGCAAGGTTCTACCTTCTACCTGCTGTATCTGATAGTAGACTGAAGATGGGTTGTAATTTTATCTTATGTATCTGATAGTAGACTGAAGATGGGTTGTAATTTTATCTTCTGTATCTGATAGTAGACTGAAGATGGGTTGTAATTTTATCTGCTGTATCTGATAGTAGACTGAAGATGGGTTGTAATTTTATCTGCAGTATTCTTTGTTTATTTTCATTATAAAGAAGAAGAAAGAAACGACAATCCTGGACACTGTGCACAGTACCTGACATACACCATCATGGAGAATGATACAAAAGATGTTATCCATGGAAGAGATGGATATTAAGCGACAGGCAGGCATGGTGAGTGGCAGAATGGAGCCAAAGACACTTGTTAAGTCCCTGGATTGTTTCAAGGCTGATAACATGAAGGTGGCCGAGCTGGTGACAGATGCTCATAACATTGTCACATGTAAAATGAGCAAGTCATCAAATTAAACAATATACATGTACCATGCATTTTCTACCAATAAATCTGAAGAAGTATCAACATATCTTGATATGATGGTTTTATACAACCTTAGGACAAAATACCAAGGATCACTTGTTCGATGTTCGATGAAGATCGATGTTCACGAAGCCTGCTGGAGCAAAAGCCCCCCCCCCCCAAAGATGATACAAGAAACTATGACTAAAGGCATCACAAGAGAGTCAATAGCCACACACAACCTCACAGGGAGCTGCTCAAATGCCAATGGGCCAGGGAATGAGGCATGCCCTCAGATTAATGCAACCAAAACGGAGGAAATATTCAGTAGGTTTTATACATTCGAATTGAACCAGCACGACCAACAAAAAGGACAGAATTACTTTGAGTAGCGATTAAATTCACTCTCCCCGGGCAAAGAGGGCTGCATTCAGTAAAGGGAAGCGCAAGGAAAGTTTCCTGTTTCATGTACATGTATTCATGGACATACTAAAAGTGCTCTCCAGCCAGTGTCAACACAGCATTTACAAGAGTGTCCACTATCCAAGAAGAAGGTTTTTAAAGGCAATGCAGATCGCGTACAGCTGTGGTGATACTCTCTTTGGAAATGTTCGCTGTCAATGGTTTCAAAAGCAAGAAAGAAGCCACGGGGAAAATAGATCCTGTAGCCTACCACCAACACCAAATGCAACAGCACAACACTCCCTCCGTGTACACCTCAAAGGTATGGTATTTGACGTATCTCGATGAGTTGCGGTTCCAACTGTTTCAATCTGATAAACGTGTTTACGTCAGAAGATCAATTGGGGAGGAGTTTTCTGAAGTGTGCGTGGCTCCATCTGTCAAGCACGGGGGGTTTTGGCATTATGGTCTGGGGTTGTATAGGATTCTCCATTTTTGGGAGCCTGGCATGGATAGAAGAGAATATCAACAAGGATTTATACACTCCGTGATCGGTGAAATGTGGGGCAGTTGGCAGTTTGAGGTGATGATTACCACTGGCCGGGAGTCTTAAATTTCTGACTTAAACTCGCTTGAGAACCTCCTGGACGAAATGGAGCGCCTTCAACGATAAAGAAATTACTGAATGTGCTCAAATGTCAAAAAATATAAAAACAAAGTTTAAACTGTAAATCTCCGGCCATACTTTATTCTGTTCCAATTTGTATGGTAATCCCAGACACATTGCATCTATTTTCTTTGCAGTTTATGGATCAGTTGGTTTATCAACTTACTGACTACATGTATCTTCAATATTGTGAAAATTGTGTTTGTCTTAACCCAAATTGCAATCTTGAACAATGTGACAATCTTATGAAATTTCAAATAGAGAAAACATGAATCATAGATTGGAAATTTGTTGTCACGGATGACATCCATGAATTTTGCTGAACAGACAACACTCTACCTGAAGAATAACCCTCAACATCAGAGTTGGCCGGTGAAGCCGGTAATGGAGAAGAAAGAGTACACGTACATCAAAGACCTGATGGTTTAAGTTTTCCAAGCCAGTTAGACGACAACCAGCTTCTTCGCAGGAAAACTGAAATACCAGATAATGATCCAAGGAGGATTCAACCATTGCCCTGACCCCCCCCCCCCCCCCCCCTACCACCATCAGAAGAAATAGAAGCAAAACATCAATCAAGATTCTTTACTTCTTAAATTTTATTTCCAGGTATCTCTCAATAATTTTTGCCACAAAATTTAACACAAATTATATAAGATGGTTTTCGGGTTTTGTTGCATCTGTTGTTTGGCAAGAATTGCAATTTTGCTTCTCTATGCCCCTTCATCAATTGAAATATAAAGCTCTTGCCCAAAGTCAAGCACATGTGGTTAGACTTTTCCTTTGTCACTACCATTTTTTTCTTTGTCACCAAGTGACTAATCAAATCTAATGGACAAGTGAACATTTTGATGAACACATTCATTGCTATGTTGTTATTGAATCAAATGACAGGTTCTTCCTACAGCAAAACATGTTAAAGGCTTTACGTCCACTAAGCATGGCAAATGAAATCTCGTCTCAACAAGAAACTACATTCTATAAAAGTTAACACATCTTTTGCACAATGTTTTCGCGGGTCAAGCAATGCCATGGGGTCATGACGAGCAAGAATGATTTATCCTATGGGTCATATAAGGAAAGCTTAATTGCCAAGGATGAACTGTACATTCTCTCATACAGTTTTTGATTACTTGACAGATTGGGCACAATGAGTAAACACATGTATGTAACCTTCCATGAAGGTGGACAGCAAAGTAAAAAATTATAGAATGTAGCCAATGAGAGGACCTTCACCCAAATAGATGGTTCTCATATGCCAATTAAAGCACCAAAAGAGAACGCCAAACTAAATCGTAAAGGTTTCGATTCAATTATTTTGCAAGCTGTTGTTGATTTCAACGGAAGGCTCGTTGATCCATGGAGGCTGATCTGCGTATTGGGTGGCCAGGAAGTGTCCACGACGCACAGGTTTTTTTTCTAACTCATCACTCTACACTAAACTTTGTGAAGGGACCCTTTCCCCCATACAAGAAGAAATATAAAAGGGGTGGACATCCCTCCGCAGCATCACCATCGCTGAAATGAAGACCGAGGCTGCAGTTCTTAACAAACAGGACAAAAGATCAAGGCCAAGGACGCTCAGGAGAGGTGTTGTCCATGTACACCCCCGACGTCTTCAGTGACCTTCCCCTCCTTCCCCGACAGGCAACCATAAATCTGTTTGCCCCGCAACATCACCATCGGTGAAATTAAACACGAAGCTGGAGTGCTGAAGAAACTGCAGAGGATTCAGCAGATGGTTATGGATCTGACGGACAGCTCGTCGTGGCAGGATGCTGTGGAGAGGTTCCCTGGGCACACCTCTAGAGAGGTACTGTCACAGTTCTTAAGTGTATCCTCTGTCCCTAAATCCCTCCAGCACTTCTGTCAGATGTTGCGAAAGGCAGAGGCAAGGGCTGGAGAAGCAGACCTTCACAAGGGGAGCCAGCATTTGGGGCAAGATGTCACCATCCGGTTCCATGTGGTGGCGGATGACGCTACATTTACCTTCGAGGGTGTCAAAGAAGTTGCTCCAGACTTCAGCGAATGCAACTTGGGGATACTACGGATGCCAAACCAGCCAGGCCCAATTGACTTTTTATGCCCTGGTAAGTGTGGCATATTTGGCGTTTGTTGTGAAGGAATTCCCAAGCAGGTCAACTTCGTAGTGGATGAGAGGATGGCATCATCCAAAGGGTCAAACGTAGTTTTGATCTATTCCCACCATTTTTTCTCTAACTTTGGGCTTAGCGAAGAAGATGTAGAACTTTATTGTGACAACGACTCTTGGCAAAACAAAAACAATTTGGTCATGTCTTTCAAAAGTAGTTTGAAATGGAAGATGTACATGTACACAGTATAATAATGAGCTTGTTTCATAGAAAACAGTTTATATTAAAAAGTATTCTAGTTGTTAATACTGTTACCCACTGCTTAGGATTCAATCTGCCTCCTGCAACCTCCTCAGCCAGTGTCGAAGAAGCAGAAAACTTGTCTTTATATGGTGTGAGATGGAAACTCAATGTACAAATCTACCAGAGATAGATTAATGTTACCATACATGTAGATGATGTTACAAAGTGTTTTCCTCTTGCTCAGTGTGTTGACTCAGTCTCACGACCTACGTGTACATTGTACAATGTACCTAACAAAATTTCAAACAAAGCGCCATTCAAACCAGTCATGGCTAACAATGTACAGAAAATACATCAAATAGACAAAGTACGTATGGCAAAATTAGTAGTTACAAGAGGAGCAGACATACAAAGGTACATTCTAAGAACCATGTGTAATATTTGCTATATAGCAAGATTAATAGTCAAATATAGATAATTATGACAATTACTATCACAATTGCACCGCGTTGATGCGCTTATCGATACAGGTGCATCTGTGGATGTAATGAGTCGCTCTACAATTGACTGTATCAACAAACGCCCGCACACCACGCTACAGTCCGTCGATACTAAACTCTTTGCAAATGGCTCACCCCATCAGTAACTGATATACATGTACTGTTAAAGCACGCTTGGCCATACACTACAAAGACATTACACCATGGATATTTTCAGCAGATACATTTAGCTCTACCCATTACCCTCCAAACAGAGTGAACCCATAGCAGGGAAGCATGTGCTCGAGGATCTTTCTATCCGAAGGTCCTCCAAAAGTACTCCAAAGTGATAATGGAAAGGAGTTCATAGGTCAATCCGTGGATACTAAACTCTTTGCATATATGGCTCACCCTATTAATTACAACACGCTTGGCCATTCGCTACAAAGACATTACACCATGGATATTTTCAGCAGGTACATTTGGCTTTACCCATTACCGTCAAAACATAGTGAACCCATCGCAAGGAGGCATGCTTGGACCTTTACTGTCCTGAAGGTCCTCCAAAGGTACTCCAAAGCGATAATGGAAAGAAGTTCATGGGTCATGTTGTAGTAGCCTTACAGTATTTTTCTTCGTTCTATCAAAATCGCCCAGGCGACCCTCATACATTCATTTCGCTACGCATTACGCAACGCCAGGTGCGTTTCTCTAACTCCGCTCACACACATGTGTATATAAAACTTGACTGCACACACACTCTCCAGTGATCGGTTTCCCTTGTATGGCAGAGCAAATTGCTACACAAAATCTATCAATTGCTACTCAAAAATTAGGACTTGCTACTCAGTATTGGTATTCGGTGTGCACATACCAAGCTCGGTCTAAATATTTGCTATGCAAAATTACTGAACAAAATCGTATTCCTGCTCTCTCTCTCTCTCTCACGTATCTTCTGGAATCTGGGATGAGATCAAATTTTTTAAACTTCAAGATTTAAAATCATTTAGAATGCTCAAGACTGTACAGTAGGGCTTTTATAACCAAGAAAAACACGGAGTAGAAAACTCCAATATTAGGGCTAAAATGCCCTATAGTTTTGAGAAATTCTGAGAAGAGCCCTGTCTGATTTTAAAAAGTGTCACCTCTCCCTTATTGCGTCACTGTACTACATCTTGGTTACTGGTGGCTCATGGCGTACTGGATGACTCTGCTGAGTGTATCTGCTCGTAACTGACCGGACACCATCACAGCATGAAGTGAAGACTGGAGCTGTCGCTGTGATGCAAAGCCGCTAGCAAACCCAAGTATAGACTACTGCAGACAGAAAAGACCAAGAATCTCATTATGACCTGGGCCCAGATTCATTAAGCCTGTAAGCACAAAACCTTGCTAAGCACACACAAAACTTGCTAAGCACAAACAAATCTTGCTTAGCAAAAAATAGGTTTTTAGCCAAAAACATATATTTACCATTAAAGTGATTGGTATCCCACACATTTCTTGATAAGCAAAGGAATTTGCCAGGCATTATTTTCTACTGAACAGCTTTATATGAAATTGGGCCAATATCATAGAGCTGCTTATTTCAAAAATGTACATTATATTTAATTTAGACTTGAGTTGGAGGAACATCTCGCCTGTTGCACCGATGCAATAAATTATTCCCTGCCCTCAAGCACCTTCAATGATGAAGGAATCTGATAAACGGTACTACTAACAAAGACACTGAACGCACCTGCAAGTTTTCTCCCATCATCTCCTTGGCTTTCCTCAATGATTGCCGGGTTTATTCAGGACATCAAACTCCTCTCTTGTCCAATGTGTGTGTGTGAACAACCACAGTATGAACCTCTGATGTATGGAAGGATGACTACCCCAATGTGATACACCAACCTGCATAAGGTTGAGACTGAATAGCTTGACGAGAGTGGTCCAGACGAGATCTTGTAAGTAGTGAGTAGTGCCTCAACATGCAAGTAGCCACAGAGCGGCCCAATAATAGACTGCTTTTCGTGTAAATGTACATCTGTAAGAGCAACAATAAAAAATATTGACAGTTGTTCATAACTGAAGCAATAATTACTCTATACTGATGATTGGAAAATGGACGATTTACTGATCTCGATTACGATATTGACTTGGTAGAGTTAGTGTGTCAGGGCCCAATATATTGTGTACCCACAGAGCTCTGTCATGGTTTTGTCATCAGTGCCCTGAAGCTAACCATAACAATTTAACTGTGTAGTATTGAAAATTTCAACTTGTATTGGCCTTTAACTTGAACTGCCAAAGCTCATCATTGGACACATACATGTAAGCAGTTTAGTTCCCACAAGAATTAAAGTCTACTGTGCGCTAAAGAGCCCCCACTGTACACGACGTCCCACATTATTATCAAAAACAGTATTTCTTTTGTACCTTACGATCGAAAACAAAACAATAATGTTTTGGTTTATAAACTCTGTGGCCCTTAATAGAGCATGTCCCCACAAGATTCGAATCACTATTGTGCAGAGGGATTACACATTCCTTCATTTAAAGGCATTCGACACTATTGGTAATTGTCAAAGACCAGTCTTCTCACTTGGTGTATCTCAACATGTGCATGAAATAACAAACCTGTGAAAATTTGAGCTCAATTGAGATAACAATTAAGGTTAATAACAATGATAGAAAAAACACCCTTGTCACACGCAGTTGTGTGCTTTCAGATGCTTGATCTCGAGACCTCAAATTCAAATTCTGAGGTCTCAAAATCAAATTTGTGGAAACTTTCTCCTTTTTCGCGAAAACTACGTTACTTCAGAGGGAGCCAATTTTCACACTGTTTTATAATATCAACCTCTCCCCATTACTCATTACCAAGTAAGGTTATATGCTAATAATTACTTTGAGTATTTACCAATAGTGTCCACTGCCTTTGAACTCTACAATACATGTAGATGAATGTTTCAGTTTGGAGTTAAACAAATAAAAAAAAGGAATAGACCATGTGAACTTTGTTTACAACAAGTGTGACCTTGTACATTCTTTCAGTATTCTGGCAGGCATGATACTACACAGGGAAAGTTGACATTTTGTGTCATAATTTCCACGTAAACCCAAGAATTATGGAAGTAAAAGCTGGATAAGTTTTGAGATGTGCCCCCTTTCATCATATCAAAAGTTGATAAGAATTAGACAGTGCAATCTCCATAAAATATAAGATTTTATGTTTTCTTCCAATAGGCTGTGTACAAATCGTGCCTGCAGGAAGTCCATGCTCTGTGGCTCTTTTGTAAACATGTGATGTCACAGGTCACATCATCTATAGAGCGGAGTTTGACAAACACAGGAAAGCTACAATATAACTTTCATAAATGAGGTCAGATATAAGTTATAATTCAGTTATTTTTGTACCTTGATGATGAGTAGACCCTTCTTATATAGATCATAGGATCGTCGACTTCACCAAGCATCCAGTTAGCACCTAATTCTATCTCCGTAAGGACCTGCAAAGGCGTTAACATAAAACAAACTGTCAATGAATACAACATCCTGAACATGACAAAAGATTATCAACTGATCAGTCTCAATTGTTCTTGTGTTTAAAAGCAGTGGCGCTATTGGTAATTACTCAAAATAGTTATTAGCATAAAACCTTTCTTGGTGACGAGTAATGGGGAGAGGTTGATGGTAAAAAACATTGTGAGAAACGGCTCCCTCTGAAGTGCCATAGTTTTCGAGAAAGAAGTAATTTTCCATGAATTTGATTTCAAGAACTCAGATTCAGAACTTGAGGTCTCGCAATCAACCATCTAAACGCACCAACTTTGTGTGACAAGGGTGTTTTTTTCTTTCCTTATTATCATGCAACTTCGATGACCGATTGAGCTCAAATTTTCACAAGTTAGTTATTTTATGCATATGTTGAGATACACCAACTGTGAAGGCTAGTCTTTGACAATAACCAATAGTGTCCACTGCCTTTTAAATCTCAAAACGCTCCTGATGTACATCAAAGTATTTCTCACATCCTTCAAGCAATCTTGAATCATCGATTCTGATGGTCAATCTAAGTGACATGTCAAACCTGGCACTTTTTTAAGTTGCACGTTAAAGTCACCTGGAAGTGGTATTTTTTCAAAATAAAGCTTTTGTCACTAATATATGTGTTTTGATGAGTGGAATGTGAATAAACAGTTAACTAAGGTTTTAAAAAATCGGTTCTTATGTTATTTACAAATTTAAGAGAAGACCCGACCCGAGAGGGCACTGTTCGTGACAGCAATCGAGGCAGACTTTGCCTGTAATGCGTAGAGTAAACACAATTGCAAAGTACATGTACGGACCAAGTCGTGAGTTTGTACGTTTCAAAGAAAGTTTTTTTTTGTTTTTTTCCGGCAATGCCGACCAGGTGTATTGCTGCTGAATGCAGAAAAACACTTTTTGAAACGTACCAACTCACGACTTGGACGTACATGTACTTTGCACGTGTGTTTACTATACGCATTGCAGGCAAAGTCTGCCTCGATTGACGTCACAAAAGGGGTAGGCGGAGTCAGCCCCCCAAACAACTTTATATATTTTTAAACAGGACAAACAATAACTAAAAAATTACTAATTGTTTTATTGTTCGTAAGCATATACTCTTATGTTTGAAAGAAAAAAAATTCTATTTCCAGGTGACTTTAAGTTTGCTTGAAGATAAATTTGTTATCACACGCGCACTCATGGAATATGGAATTGCACTCACCCCTTGCATAATACGTCAATCTGTCAAGAAGAACTATCCCCCCACCCTCCCCGAGATCAAAAGGAGGCAAATCATTGCATGAAAGCTGTTCTTTGTGGTGTTTAGTGATTTCTGTAGCCCCCTCACACAACACAGAACACACCTTCGAACAATGCACGTCATTTTGTGAGTCGAATTTTTGTTTGCATGTTTTGTGCAAGATCTTGACTCCCAAAATGTCGAATAGGATACGCGTGTTCGAGTGTGCTGCACACTGTGCAAGGAGTCTACATGTATATCCAACTCAACACTCAGCCTTCGGCCTTTGAACTTGTCGGTTTTGGAACGCAGAAGCACTGTATTTTTCTATTCCACACGCACTTGCGCAAAAACTAATAATACCTACTCGTATTTAACAAATATGAATGCGTCCTCCTTGAAAGTTGGTTACTTCTAAGCTGACAAGTTCTAACATATTGACTTGAATGAGCTGCAGCAAGACCAGCTGTACCAGCACCAACAACCGCCAAGCCTGGGCCTTAATACTTACAGCCATCACTCAGAGACGTAGCATTGACTGTCAATGATGACTAACCCGATCTGGTTCAGCTGCAATGATGATGAAAATAATGGTGTCATTCCAACATTTTATTTATTGGTTGGCTTTTCGATTAATTAAAGGCAGTGGACACTTTTTGTAATTACTCAAAATAATTTTTAGCTTAAATCCTTTGGTCATGAGTAATGGGAAGAGTTTGGTAGTATCAAACATTGTGTGCAACGGCTCCCTCTGAAGTGGAGTAGTTTTTGAGAAAGAGGTAATTTTCCAAGAATTTGATTTTGAGGCGTCACATTTAGAAAGTGAGGTCTCAAAATCAAGCATATATAAAAGCACACAACTTAGTGTGACAAGGGTGTTTTTTCTTTCATTATTATCTCGCAACTTCGATGACCAATTGAGCTCAAATTTTCACATGAGTGAGAAGACTTGTCTTTGACAATTACCAATAGTGTCCAGTGTCTTTAACCTTTAATATATCACTAAGACTTACTGTCAGTATAAGAAAAGTATTACCATGGTGATTAATAGTGTGACATCAATCTTCGCCAAGCATGATTTTTTAGACTGATTTACATGCAAGATTATGCAAGATTAATCTGTCCATGATCTGTCTGAGACATTTGTGAAATTGCAGGTGCATTTTTGCTGATCAGGGATGGAACAACTCTTCCAAAAGGTTAAAAGAAGCTCAGCTTTGTTTCTTTCTCTATCAGGGTTCTCCACATGCAGTTTTGTCCACGCGCTGCGCCCGGACAAAAATCTCAAAATACCAAATGCACCCGGACAAAAAATATCGCACCCGGACAAACAATTTTGAAAAACACTTCACGACGAACACAAACCACCGTTCGATGCGCTGTATCACTTACCTTTTTGTATAATAATAGTGTGCAAAGACTGGTACCCAGATCTCGACTATTTCGTAACGGCATTAGGCGTGCATTTTTCTCTGTGTCACAGGGCATCCTGACTACCATTTGACAACAACGTGGTATTTAGACTTGGTTCCAAGTCTGTGAATCGTGCGTTTTAGTCATTGATCATTGGCTGAAACAGCGCCCTCTCGTGAATTAACATCCGTCATTAGAGCGTATTTAGAGCGTGGTAGCAAATCTACGGGGGAATTCTACGTCGCTGAAGAGAAATTACCGCACTCTCAGACTTGAAATTAAGTTTAAGGTATGAGGAGACCGATCTGAGATCAGAAAATACCCGGACGTAAGTCTGAAAATCAAATTTGTTTTCGGGTGATCATGCATAAAGTGGTTTTGTTCGTTCTGAAATGATTTGCACAATCAGTCGATCTTGCAGGAATAGTTTGTACAATAATAGTGCAGGATTGGTTTAGCGCCCAGACAATATTTTAACCTGTGGAGAACCCTGTCTACAATCATCATAATGGCCTTGCAATGGAAATGTGGAAAAGTTTCCTAATATGGCGCCACCACTTTTTCATTAATTTTTACAAAAAAGGATATCTCATTGAGGTAAATACGATTTCATACCAAATGAAAAAGTGGTGGCGCCATACAGAAACTTTTCCCTAATATTCCAATAATAAACAAAACAATATTTATAAACTCTGTAAGTAACTGTATTGTCACGGCATGGCAATGTCAATGATTAAATGACACTTTGAAATCAAGTCTCATGAAAATCAATCGAAGCATGAAGTTGAGGCTACACGTGCAAAATGAGACTGGATGGCGTCAGACACTCAAGAAACCAAAGTTAAACCAAACCACCATGCACTTCTGACTTACTGTCCTTTCTCTATGCTTTGTACACATCCATGTACAGTACATGTACTCCTAGAATTATTTTGGTTTCATCCGGCTATCGTCTCCGGGAGACGATAGCCGGACGAAACCGAAATAGTTCTTGGTTTCGTCCGGCTATCGTCTCCGGGAGACGATAGCCGGACGAAACCGAAATAGTTCTAGGAGTACAGTACATGTACATACTACCGCCACATACACATCACATCACACCACCCAAAATGTCCCAACCAACCACAGACAACATTGAACATACCATGGAGACCTACCTCATACCGTACCTGCCAATGGCGGTAGAATTTAGAAAATAGTGTTAGTTCATGAGTTAATATTATATAAATGGTGTAGTCATTTCAAACCTGTCAGTGTCTCGAACGAAAACACACTATTGCCACTGCCAGCAGAATGAGCACCGACTGATTTCACATTTTGCGAAATCCAACGCTGCCATTGCCCCCTTTTCAGAAGCCGCATAGAGGAGAGGCAGAGCAGAGTGATTTTCGAATTCGTTGTTTTTGCTGCGTTGTCGTCGTCCGTCCGCTGTGTATATTTATGTGGCTGCTGCATGCGCATGGTGTATTACAAGGCATGCAGCGCACATGTGTTCCCTAGATCAAACTCTAGCTCTCCATTGGTTGATTTTCCGTGACCCATGACCCCCATCAAAGTTTTGTGCACATGTGTTCATAATCATCAGCCAGACTAGTCTTGGCCCAAGACTATGGTGCTTGATTCTGGATAGTGTACTACGCGCGGTTGACAGGGGCCGATTTCACAAAGATCTAAAATTGATCGTAACTGCAAATCAATCGCAGCTGCTTAGTAAAGTGTTATGTCACAATACAAATCACTATGGTGATACTGAAAATTTGTCTTGCGATGAATTTTATTGCTTTGTGAAATCGGCCCCCCAGAGCCGTATTCTGAGAAGAGCCTAGTCTTGGTGCAAGACGTCCCTGTTTTGTATTTCCACAAATTTCCGCCGCCCATAGAGGGCGCTATCACTCCACCAACCGCTATCACCCACGAACCGCTATCACAGGTAGCTTGCTTTGGCGATTCAACCGCGCGTAGTACACTATCCAGAATCAAGCACCATAGTCTTGGGCCAAGACTACAGCCAGACTCGCTCCTTGCAGGCTTGCATTTAAAAATGCGTAGGTTTCAGCGTGGTATGTGTGTGACGCTATATAAAAGCTCTATGGACGCTATACGATCTTTGATAGTATGTTATAATAATTATGATAATGTTTTTTTAGCGAAATATTTTTCTTTTGGAGCCGGGGGGGGGGGGGGGGAGTTCGATGCTTATTTTTTATTAGCATGTGCCATTATCTGTGTTGAACATGGGTTGTTGCTGATATTTACTCCAAAAGTAGGCATAGGTGTTTAAAAAAAAGATACAATCTGAAGTCCCAAATGAGATTTATTTAATTTGGTAGGACAGAGTCAGGTAAAGTTGATGGCTCATACATTGCCTCGCACTCCCCATTTAGAGTCCCATCGGGGCACTGTGGGAATTTGAAATTTGGTTGTCCCTACTGCATGGGTTTTCCTTGGAATAATTATCCCACATCTTGAAACTGAAACTTCTTCATTTTCTTCACACCTTGTTCAGATGCTGAACAGGCTTTTGACAAGAATTATCACCGGATGTATAGATTGGCGTACTTGAAAGCGCTGGGCAACTGGGGGCCTGCGTGTGGACCTTTTCCCTCCACAAAAATATGCGACCGGTAAATAAAATGCGAAGGTCACAATGCGAAGGGGGAGGGGGGAGGCGGGAGGCTAATGGAAAAAATACAACAGAAAAGAAAATGCGATGGGTCCATTTGGGGCCTATTTCTATTTTCATAATACCATGATAATACAGACTATAATAGACGATAGGTTTCGTCCAGACTATTGATCTATCCATACCAAGCCACAAAGCGGAAGTCTTTACAAAATGTAATACAAAATGCGTTACATTTTGATACAATTGCACCAATGTGCACAACAGCACGACTGTCGTAAAATCCATGAACACTTGAGCGATGAAAATTATTACTCTTTCCAGATAGGTCCCAACAACGAACGTTACACAAAAGGCCTGAGCAAATGATGCTCAAAAGTGAAAACAAGCACCGCGAAGAAAAAGGTGAAATACTCCAGACACATTTTAGTGTTATTACACTTCCTTGGCTTCATTGAGCATTATGTAGGGGGGTAGGGTTACGGCAAAATATACCCAGCTGTTCAGAAGACGTTTCGTGTCAAAGGGATTTCGCAACTGGGAGAAGGTTCGGTTTTATGATGAAAGTGAAACGTACCAGGCCCAAACCCCATGTCGGATGGTTTTTATTGTTAAATATATCACCCCCTCTAACTTTCCTCCTGGTCAAACAAAAAATAATAGTATGGAACTTGTAGTGTATGGACTGATTCAGAACTTGCACACAGCCATCCCCCTATTATCACTGGCGATCATCAACGCTGCTGTGGGATCCGGATGTACAGTACATACTATGAAAAACAACAGGTAGTTCTAGCGGGAGCTCGTGTATTGTCAAAATATCATGCAATGTCAGCCGTTGCTGCATTTTTATTATTCTACCCAAAATTTAAAAGAATTGTAATAAAGTAGGCCTAGATAACCGTAACGCAATCACTGAGCTGCTTCCATATCTAACTTGCCTCCGAGTTTTATGACAAGACATGAACCAAAAGCACAATCAGCTCACCAGTTTCGCCACCACCATAGACTCCCCAATCCACTCACAATGGAGCTTTAAAAAAAAAGACCAAGCACTCCCCATTTCTTCCTCGGAAAAGCTAGATAGAGTGATAAACAATAGACCGCAGCTTCAGTGATACACTGCAGCTGTTGTGTGCAAACCATACAAACAAATCAAACTGGCTAATCCATTGTATCCCTCATGTTGACAACTTGGTCAGTAGCCCTACACTTTGACAGTTCACCGCCGCCCTTTTGATAACATTGTTAGTGTGTTGAGTCCACGTAATTGAGCTACGTTAACAGGATGTCTAGGCGTCAGTAACGATGAATGGAATTGCCTCCATGCCCTGTCCTGACCATGAACAGCCCTGAAGGGCATTCAAGGATGGCGAAACTTAACATGCTGCTGCGATGATGGTCATCCCTGCTAGGTAAGTTTTATATAAATTTCTATCTAACTTTTGCTGCCCATGTTTCACTTTTCTTTAACTAGTTTTACATCCATGATAAACCGTACTCTCTCGAAATTGGCCGAGACAATAGATGGGGAAGGAGGGGGGGGGGGGGGGGGGGGTGCAAGTCTTATCAATAATATTAACAAATTCAATCCTGAAGATTTGACTAAAATCTTCAAAGACTCTCAAACTGCTGTTGATGTTCCTTAAGAGTATTAAGATGCATTACATTTACATTAGTTTCATATTTCCTTTTTTGTGTGGAGCTGTGACCAATCTTTTGAAATTACCCAGTCCATAACTAATTTTTTAATTGAATTGAATTGAATTGAAGCAACTAGATGTTTACAAAAGAGCGACTTCTTGTGCTCATGTTATCAGAAAACCATGGAGACAAAATTACCCAACCCAGTAGTGTTATTGGAATTGCTCAATTTTTTTTTATATTGGAGGGGCACTGCACGTCTTAAAAGTTTTTTGATAGACGTTAAAGGTACACGTTGCTTTGGATCATCGGTCGAGTTGGTCTTTGAAAAGCGTATGTAACCGTTTGTTATAGAATACATATGATTAGAAAGATATTTTAAAAGTAGAATATAATGATCGATCCACACAAGTATCACTCGAAATGGCGTGGTTTTCCTTTTACCTCGTCGACAAACACGGTCGGCCATTAATTATGGGAGTCAAATTTTTGACTCCCATTAGTGGCCGAGGGAGTCAATTCGCAAAGTAAAAGGAAAACCACGCGGCAATTTCGAGACAAAATGTGTGTGGATCAATGTCCAAAGCAATGTGTTCCTTTAATTTTGTATGGTGATAGCCTTATGACATTATAGGCACTGGGTGCAATTAAAGGTTTCTTTTTGTAAATAAAATGTTGCTAGATGATCATTGAATCCAACATCGTGTCCGGCCGGGTACGGTGGGGGGGGGGGGGGGGGGGGGGGTCGCAACTGCCACTGTGGAATGTCTTTCCTCTCCTGGGGAAATTATTGCTCTATAGTAGTTTGGGGACAGAATCTGGAGCATGGTACATATCGTGATCTTATTACAGTTCCTTGATCATGGTCCGAAAACTTGGCTCCGTGCTGCACCTGTAGGAACAAGCGCCCGTAAGGACTGGACTGGCACAAAAGCCAATGACGGTAAACTTGAATTGTTGTTTATATCAGGCATGCAACTGTTTAGCTGATCGGATGATTTCCTCTTTTTTATTCAAAAGAGTGCCATAGAAAACTGGAAAACACTTTACGTATAAAAGTAAAGCATGCACGGCCATTTCCTCTTTGTTATTGCAATTAGAAAGTTGTCATCTGTGACTCGCAGTGGCTTTTGCCTTCTATAATATTATGAGTCCCCAATCCCAAACTGCCCCATGAAGAAATATACACACTCAAACATTCACCTTAATTCGAGCAATTGTACTAAGTATTCCTGTGAATGGAAAAACCGGCAGTGAGCATTGAGCAACAGTTGGTGACCAAACCTGCAAGTTCCTCTGATATGTAGTACGAAACACCCAATGTCGTGCCAGGTGTGGTGGTGGACATAAGATGGCGCTATTTACATTTAGCGGTGAGCATCTCTCAATAAATAAGCCACGGTTTGAGACAAACCGCGGATCGTGGACACCGTGCAATTGGGATAGCGCCCTCACTGTTTTGTTCAGTTTGACATTAATCTTTTTAATCCTAGCCGCGGCGTGACAAAATCTGAAATTTCACGAAGTTCACACATGATTATTTTTTACTAATTTGTGTAGGTATTTAGTAGTAAATTTATTGTTAATTATGTTCTTTTTGTCAACATTTTCCCTGTTTGATGTCTTTATGCTGCACAAATGCCTGTGATGGTTTTGAGACGAGTTTATAGAAAAAAGAAAAACACAAGAGAATGATACGAACTGTTCAATAATGATTTTGCTTTCATATTCCATCATTTTGTTCATAGATAATCAAAACAACATTACACGTTGTTTGTTTGTTCGTTTTTGTCTTTCAGAAAGAAAAAGCAAAGTGGTAATATTTGGATCTGCAATGAGAGTGACAGGTGAGCTGCATTTGTTTTCAATCGTCTTTTCAGATTTGTTTTATTTGATTTTAATATCTCATGAGGCCCTATTGTTACAATTTGTCTTAAATCTTTCAGATTTGCTTCATTTTCTGTATTAGTTCTTCGACACTCAAAAGTGTTCCTATAAAAGTCTCATTTTTTTGCAAAGTTAATGATCAAGTTTAGCTGAATCAAGTTTAAGCTGGTTCCTTACAAATTTCAATGTAATCTTAAAATCAAAGTACATGTAAACAACTTTGGAGCCCAGTGCTTTTCATTGTAGTTCATTCTGTTAATTTTTTTGTTTCAGAGTGTTATATTTTAAATAACTGTATTGTTTGTGTTTTAATTTTTGTTTTAGTTTGTCTCCTGCTGTCATTTTGTAAGTGATGGTCTCAAAGTAAAACAAAACAAAAACAAATTTAACTTTGAACTTAACCAAACCTAGAATTATTTATGTTAGTCTTTCAAGATGTTAATAGGGAATGAGCAGCTTGGTGAATGGGATCAAGTGAGGATACGCGGGTAAGTTGAAAACTTGTTTTCGAAAATCATTCTTTAAAAGGGTCTGGATACTTTTCGTAGGGCAAACAAGACAATGTCCATAGATTAATATTTACATGGTTTGAAGATAATGATAGTAGAAAGCTTCTTTTAAAATATTACTTGCTGAGGTGATGTTGTTTTTAAGAAATTAGTAAACCAATGTCATGAAAATAATTTGCGTCTTACCGATCATGAGACGAAAATTATGTTGGCACTTAAAAACATATTTTCATGACATTGTTTTACTTAGTCTCAAAAAACTACAGCACCTCAGCAACTTTTATTTTTATCTTCAAACGATGTATGTTTAATGTAAACCTGTGGACATTGTGTTTTGTGTTAAAAAGTACACGAATCCTTTAAAATGGTTCAATTTGCATTTAATTTACATTCAGACTGTCTCACACCGTTATTTTCAAACAGTTGCATTTATTATTGTTTAATTTATTTGTGTAAAATGTTTTTAACTGTTGTAAAAGCAAAGTGAAACAGTTTAAACACAATGCTACTAAGGTTTTTTCTGATTTTCTTGTTGTTTACTTTGCTTTGTCAAAGAGATAGTCACATGGCGAAAATTGCAACTTCGCCCCAAACAAGGCTAAAGCAAATCTTTGTAGGGGCTAACTTTTTAGATTACTTTTTGTCAAAGTATAACTAGTCTTGAGTGTTAACATTCATCTTCAGTTAAAGCTGCGTGCAGTGGATATAGAGGCATCAAAGGAAACATCAGAGGTGAGTTGAAATAATTATTTGTTGACATTTCTTTCCAGATTGGACTCGATAGATTCACTGTGAAAAAAACCTTAAAATTGACGGTGCCAGCTAGGATGCCAGGTAAAGTGCAGAAGTTTACTACACTTCACCTGGCACCCTAGCTGCCAGGTAAAGTGCCGTAAATTTTACAGATTTATTTTACAGTGTTGATTATTTGAGATACTGTTCCAGATTGTTTCTTAAAAAGGCGTCACACAAATTTATGAAACACTTAAAAGTGTTTCATAATTGTGTGTGACTCCTTTTTAAGTGTTCTCAATCTGCTCAGTGTTAGCCAAATTGCTACATACATTGGTTCTAATGTTTTAATTTCGATTCAGTCTGTTTCCAAAATTGTTTATCAATTCTGATGTAATTTTTTGTCAAAGGAAAGTTTAAGTTGTCACAATGCGTGAATACTATTCATCTGATGGTTACTGTAATATTGATCTCTTTCAGAGGAAGGACAACTCAGACCAAGAGAAGTATTTACAAGAAGATCTTGTCATTTGGGACCAGCCTTCTCCTTGATTACAGATCATCTTGTATACAAACACAGCAAGACCGAAAAGCGAGAATGAGACCTCTAAAGGTAAGAATAAGTAACTTGACTGTGACTTTAGACTTTCAATAACGACTGGTGTTGTGTTCTTTGTACATTATAGCGATTGGACAGAATGTAATAGAAGAGATGGCAACATTATAGCAGCCCTGCCTGATGTTAAAGCACCAGCTATCTCTTAGCCCTGCCTGATGTTAAAGCACCAGCTATCTCTTAGCCCTGCCTGATGTTAAAGCACCAGCTATCTCTTAGCCCTGCCTGATGTTAAAGCACCAGCTATCTCTTAGCCCTGCCTGATGTTAAAGCACCAGCTATCTCTTAGCCCTGCCTGATGTTAAAGCACCAGCTATCTCTTAGCCCTGCCTGATGTTAAAGCACCAGCTATCTCTTAGCCCTGCCTGATGTTAAAGCACCAGCTATCTCTTAGCCCTGCCTGATGTTAAAGCACCAGCTATCTCTTAGCCCTGCCTGATGTTAAAGCACCAGCTATCTCTTAGCCCTGCCTGATGTTAAAGCACCAGCTATCTCTTAGCCCTGCCTGATGTTAAAGCACCAGCTATCTCTTAGCCCTGCCTGATGTTAAAGCACCAGCTATCTCTTAGCCCTGCCTGATGTTAAAGCACCAGCTATCTCTTAGCCCTGCCTGATGTTAAAGCACCAGCTATCTCTTAGCCCTGCCTGATGTTAAAGCACCAGCTATCTCTTAGCCCTGCCTGATGTTAAAGCACCAGCTATCTCTTAGCCCTGCCTGATGTTAAAGCACCAGCTATCTCTTAGCCCTGCCTGATGTTAAAGCACCAGCTATCTCTTAGCCCTGCCTGATGTTAAAGCACCAGCTATCTCTTAGCCCTGCCTGATGTTAAAGCACCAGCTATCTCTTAGCCCTGCCTGATGTTAAAGCACCAGCTATCTCTTAGCCCTGCCTGATGTTAAAGCACCAGCTATCTCTTAGCCCTGCCTGATGTTAAAGCACCAGCTATCTCTTAGCCCTGCCTGATGTTAAAGCACCAGCTATCTCTTAGCCCTGCCTGATGTTAAAGCACCAGCTATCTCTTAGCCCTGCCTGATGTTAAAGCACCAGCTATCTCTTAGCCCTGCCTGATGTTAAAGCACCAGCTATCTCTTAGCCCTGCCTGATGTTAAAGCACCAGCTATCTCTTAGCCCTGCCTGATGTTAAAGCACCAGCTATCTCTTAGCCCTGCCTGATGTTAAAGCACCAGCTATCTCTTAGCCCTGCCTGATGTTAAAGCACCAGCTATCTCTTAGCCCTGCCTGATGTTAAAGCACCAGCTATCTCTTAGCCCTGCCTGATGTTAAAGCACCAGCTATCTCTTAGCCCTGCCTGATGTTAAAGCACCAGCTATCTCTTAGCCCTGCCTGATGTTAAAGCACCAGCTATCTCTTAGCCCTGCCTGATGTTAAAGCACCAGCTATCTCTTAGCCCTGCCTGATGTTAAAGCACCAGCTATCTCTTAGCCCTGCCTGATGTTAAAGCACCAGCTATCTCTTAGCCCTGCCTGATGTTAAAGCACCAGCTATCTCTTAGCCCTGCCTGATGTTAAAGCACCAGCTATCTCTTAGCCCTGCCTGATGTTAAAGCACCAGCTATCTCTTAGCCCTGCCTGATGTTAAAGCACCAGCTATCTCTTAGCCCTGCCTGATGTTAAAGCACCAGCTATCTCTTAGCCCTGCCTGATGTTAAAGCACCAGCTATCTCTTAGCCCTGCCTGATGTTAAAGCACCAGCTATCTCTTAGCCCTGCCTGATGTTAAAGCACCAGCTATCTCTTAGCCCTGCCTGATGTTAAAGCACCAGCTATCTCTTCAGCAGAGGCTGAAAGTTAAGAGGACTACAGTTTGCGTATGTACAGAGAAAGCTCTAGGTCTGTATGGAAGACTCAACAGATTCAAACAGAAAGCTAAGGTGCCTGATGTTAAACACCTGCCAGTCAATATGAGACAAGTTCCTGTAGAGAGTGCTTGTCGAGATGAGACAACTGCCCGGCTGGCAATCGAGAAGAAAATCACAGTCAGCGAAATACTTTCTCTGTGCTTGTGAGTCTTCACAGAAAAAGATTTTGCAGAAGATCCAGAGTTTAGCAAACACCTAAGGTGAGTTCAAGATGATTCAAGGCATGCTTTCTTAGACATTTATTGAGAGAATGTCTGTACAAGCCTTCACCTACAAGAGTCCACCAGGTTCTGCAATATCTGTCTGTAACATGCTCTGGGCAGTAGAAGAGAATAACAATAACAACCTAAGGTGAGTTCAAGGCATGCTTTCTTTGCCATTTGAGGGAATGTCTGGTCAGCTACAAGAGTCCTCCAGGTTCTGCAAGCTTTGTCAGTAACTTGCACTGGCAGCAGGATGCTGTTTGTTGGCCTGTACTTAATTATGCACACAACTGCCGCAGACACAATGGCTTGGTCAACACATGCAGGCATGGGAGGCTATTGATATTGTAAAGCTCACCTTTAA
>NW_022985799.1:0-22328 GCF_902459465.1 Asterias rubens
TTCATTAGTGCGCTGGCTTTGGGCCATGTGGAAATGAATGTTTCTGAAATGAAATGAAATTAATTGAATGCTTATACTGTTGATAATACAAAAATATCGAAGTCTTATATAGCGCACGTTTCTACCAACAAGGTACTCAAGGTGCTTAGTATGTGTACATTTTTAAAGAAAGAGAGTTTATTGAAGTTATGAATTCTGAGACCCAATTATGTAGCACCTTACAAAGATTTACAAGGTGCTACTCTTTCAATATACTTGTTATATTATATTGTATTTATTTGTTTATTTCATAAAAAAAAAACAGATGTAAAGGCAACTGATAGGTTGAATTGCACTTGTACAATACATAAAATTTCTTTATAAGTAGCTTAAATGTTTACACACAATAGGTAATAAGCAAGAATTAAGAATAATGAAAACATCAAACAATCAGCAAACACAATACCATATTTATACTTTCAATTATTCAAAAAACTCCCTAAAAACTTTACACAAGTCACTGTAGAACGACAAGGCAAATGTGCCATAAAAGTTGTCTTTTTAAGACTGCCCATAAAAGTCAAGATAATGAAAAATTTACTGCGGATGAAACTTCAAGAATCATTTCAACTTTGGAATTGTCTACTTTAGTTCCCATGAAGCCAGCTCCACCCCCGGAGACGGCCAAGAAAGTAGCTTTCAAGAAGATGATGGACTTTGTGAAGGGAGACGACAATAGCCAAGTTGCTAACAACCAACGGGAGATGAACCAGAAACTACAGATTATGCTGGAAGAAACGCTGACTAAGAACATGCATCTACAACAGGTAGGTTATTACCGTTCTCACAATATTTATTACAATATTTATTCCTATTTATCATATTTTTATGTACTTCACAGGAGCACAGGCAATTTCTATTGTATACTTGTATATAAATAACAGTAAAACAAAAATAATCTCATCTAATCTGATCTTAACTTATCTAAGCTTAGCTAATCTAATCTTATCTAATCTAATCTTATCTATTTATGCATCGCCAGTTTGTTGGCAAAATTGACGGTGACAAAAATTGATTGGAAAATGAGTTTTGTTTCCTTTAGTTGAGGAAGTTATAAACTTTCATTTGAGACACGGAGCAGGCCAGCCGTCGATTTCACCAAACTCTTCATAACTTAGGATTCATCTTAGAACTTAGGACGGGTTCAGTTCCGTATCCAAATACATAGCACGAATTGAACCCATCCTAAGTTAGGACAGGTTACTCGTCCTAACTCGAGTTAGGATTAATCCTAGCGTTTTGTGAAATCGGCTGCTGGAATTTCATCTTTAAGAGGACAAGGTTGTTTTCATTTTGCAAAGGGCACTTTCATTGAAAGATCTTGAAGTCTATGGGAAACTTTTGAAGGGGGTAAAAAGTTCGTTGTCTTATATTCTGTGCGATGGTGTGGGCCTGAATTTTTTGAAACCTAAATTGAATCATGTTTGTTCCTTTCTTGTAGGACATTGAAATGCTATCGGGAGAGGTGGTTCGACTGAGCAAGCTGGCACCCCTCGCATCATCGACTAGTCCACTCCATCCAAGTCATATCACATGGACAGCAGGTGATATCACTTCGGCGGATGGGGGTTCCTCACCCTCATCACCGTCCCACTTCACAGGAGACCAAGCCAGTGCTCAGTAACAGCAATTCCAACCAAATTTTATACTCTATTAATTTATTATATGAATGTGCAGTATTTGTCCGGGCTGCATCATATTGCCATTAAAGTACTAGTTAAACACAACATTACTGGGTTCAACTTCAGAGCTGTTGAGCAGAATATTGTTTTTGTGCTTAGCGAAAAGTGGAGGGAATTGAGTTATAGGCCCTCATCATTCTGCTGCTAACATTCTGAGTAAAGTACATGTTGTTTGACTGTTGCCATCTTAATTTGTACATGAATTTATATGAATTTTGATACCCTAGCAGTGTCCCTGGTAGATTAAATCGGCCTTATTTATAACAGGTTACAATATGGTTACAATATACCATGTGATCTTTAAAATGAACTTTTTGAAAGGTCAAGTGTTGACCAAAATAAACTTTTGGATGTCAGCTTTGTGTATGCCTTGACTGCAGTCATTGTTTCACATTATATTACATGTATTTAATACAGGGCACTGCCAGGGTTAAACACTGCAAGCTCAGTTTCCTGAAATATGGCACATAACTTAAACAATTTCAATTTAACAGAGGGACTGTTTAAGTATGCTTAACACAGCTTAAGCACAGTTAAGCTTTCCAAATCAGGATAACAGTAAAAATACATTATGAAATGTGTGCAGTTTTGTGACTGGTTCCTTGAAATGTCTGCTTTCTTGTCAGCAAATATTTATTTTACTTATCTGCTCTATGAAATTGTCCTAAGGGTATAGACCGTATTAAATATGACATCACCGTTCAAATATCTGCCCTACAACACCGCGTCTGCGAGCATGTGCGTGTGTGTGTGCGCGTGCTTGTGCCGTAAAAATCAAACCGGGAACTCTGCGTGCTGCGTGTTTTTTTTATGTACGCGTTTAGAGGCGCATTCGGTTTGCCCTACAAGATGGCGACTTTCATAGCAGCAAAGGGGTTGTACAATACATTTTGGATGGCGTGCAGCAGTGTTTTCCACCATTACTTGGACCCAATACGCCCAGGGTTCATTTCCATATTGTGCAACAGGTCTCTCGAACCACTAAGTGGCTCGAGACATCTAGTGTCTAGTGGCTGAGACATCTGCTCTCTAATGCAGGGGTTTCAGGTTCAAATTCTACTTGAGGAGGATGCCTAGGGATTTTGTTTTTCTGAAAGGCGTTTTTTTTTCTGAAGGGCTTTGTAAAGCACCAAGTATGCAGTACTTATCACAAAAAGTTGTAGGGTTAAAAACCAAAACAAACAAAAATGATCCTTCCAGACAAAGATATATTTTAATGAACGTTTGAAAAGCATCAGTAAATTTATTTCATTAAAACCTAAGTAACCAATTGTTCAAATGCTTAAAAATGTTGCCAGAATTTGGTAAAATCAGTACTGCAAGGCCTTACCATGGCCCTAAGAATATTATTAGAATCAGTCCAATCAATTTCAATTGATACAGGACTGTTCAAGGAAAGTTATTATTTTCACCGTGTATTTATTCTTATGAATGAAATTCGTAAAGAACAAGTTTGTTAAAAACTTAATTTAATTTTGTATCTAATTACAATTGACTTGAATCTGCTGGAGTCAGGAACCCAAGTACTAAATGTCAGACTTTTATCTGAATTCAGACTCATTTATGTCTCATTAATCTTGTTTTGGTAACCTTTGTCTACAAACAGATTAACTTTGTACATTCCAGGGCATTTCCTGGCAGGCAATACACCACACTGGTCCTGTGAGAAATATGACACTTAAGGTCATAATTTACGCATAAATTCAAGAGTTATAAAGTAACACCTGAGCAAGTTTTGAGATGTGCCCCCTTTCTTCATGTAAAAAAAATGTACAGTGCAATCTCTAACTAAGGGAGGTTTGCTGTCACACCATAGTGTTGGTTTAACGCTTTGATCAGTTCCCTCTGATCATCTTCAGTGCAATCTCCATGAAATATGAGATTTGAATCTTTGCTTCTGTTGAGCTGTGTACAAATCGGGCCTGCAGGAAGGCCAGGCTCTATTGCTCTTTAGTAAAATTGTGTTGTCACAGTTCACATGGTCTATAAAGAAGTCGGTTTCTCTGATCACTTCTCTATTACTGAGGATACTGTTCCCAGAAATGTTGATATTGTACTGGTCTTTGACAACTTCCGATGTTGCCAGCACGCTTTAAAGCCATTATACACTTTCAGTAAACAGTATTGTCCAAGTCTCACACTTCGTGTATCACACCTTATACATAAAATAACAAACCTGTGGAAATTTAGGCTCAATCGGTCATCGGAGTCGGGAGAAAATAACGGGAAAACCCACTCTTGTTTCCGCGAGTTTCGCCGTGTCATGACATGTGTTTAAAATAAATCCATAATTCTTGCTATCGAGAAATGATATTGTTTTAATGTTTTCTCAAAAAGTAAAGCATTTCATTGAACAATATTTCAAGAGAAGTCTTTCACCATTACCTTCTGTAAACCCTGTAAATTATTTGTAAATCTGTGAACTTTTTTTTGTTTTTCTGTACCGAAAGTGTATAATGGCATGAAACTTGGCAATGGTGAAAAATTAAAAAAAATAGTAATGAAAACAAAAATTATTTCCTTCGCCAAGGCTTACAAACGAAGGCAATATTTTGTCAATCGGTTCCACGCTTATGTAGGAAATTGTGACACTTGTGTAGATGTCTCAGTCTCCCACCTTGAACAGTTTAAAAAACAAAAACTTAATTCAAACAATTTATATCAGTAGTGCCAGTTCCCTTCGTGTTTCCATCTAAACTATTTATAGATGTACTTGCAGCTGGTTTCTTTGTATGATAACTTAGTAAGAGAATTCACAACCCATGAGAATATTAACTAGTTTTTCAATGATTCCTGAAATATTTGATGCATACTTTTACAATTAAATCATTCATACTCAAATTTAAAGAGTTGTAAACATTTGTTTAGAAAGGATGGGAGAGTTTGTGGTAAGAGCAAAAAGTCAACAAGTTACAACCAGCAAAAGATTGTGTAAACGTTTGAAATTAACAACTTCAGTTCAAGTCATCAAATATGAGAGTTCATTTTAGGCTATGTTTATTTTGTAGAGAGTTTATTAACCACAAACATCCAGTATAATCATTGGTCTTTGTTTCTAGACCAAGAACAGAACCATGGTCCTTTTTTCAGGGATTTTTGTTTGCCAACTCTTCCTGATTCTACAGAAAGTTCCGCATAAATAAATCAATCTTTCAATGTTCTGATGAACACATTGGAAACTCTCCCTATTATGTTGAATGAAATTCCAATTATCTCCCTGATTGTTGGACAAAATCTTCCTGATGCAAAATGCAAATGAAGGACACTCAAAATCGCATGCCTGTTTTGAACATTTGTTTTATTAGTTCTTTTCGTTGTTACGTATCAGAATATGTTTTTGTGAACAAAATATGAACCTGATTATTATGTACTCTTCCATTGTCAAACAGTCCTTCATACAGAGTAATGAACATTTTCTTGAATGCCTTGTTAATCTTAGTGTTCTGTTAAGATGGTCTACCCAAGTATGATAACAACAGTACCTATCAATATCTTTATTTAAGAAATAAAAATTTAAAAAGATCTGTTGTATTTATGTATCTATAGATACCAATATATACTGTAAAAAGTGTAAATGTTTATATGAATCATTGTGTGTATAGGCAGTGCAGTCATTGTTCTATTTGTTCTGGTAATAAAGCGAAGGTAGCCGTAAATTAAAATATTATTTTAAACTTGAGAATGTGTAACTAGCATTTAAGATTATGTTGCAGCATTTGTTAGTCAATGTAATTCTATTGTCAAATTGATAATTTAATATAAGTGGCAATTATAAAGTGTTTAAAAGTGCAACCTCTCCCGGATCTTCAGACCATTCCTGAAACCCTCGCAACACCTGAGGAATATGCAGCCCCTTATTTGTACATGTGTATTTGTTGATTACAAAATCAATTTTAAGGTGTATACTTTTTTTTCAATACAAAAAATAATAGTGGCATGGTGATTAATTCTTTGAGAAGTCTTGCATTACAAGTAAAAGAATATTAACTGCAGTTTCATAATTTTCTTTTGAATTGCAAAATCCCTACTCTCACATCCATCTCCTACCCAACCCCTACCCCAACTTGGCCCTACCCTCCAAACCAAGCCCTCACACATATCTCCTATCCCACCCAACCCCAACATGTGTAACTATTGATCACAAAATAAATTTCCTAAGATTTCTTGGTTTTTAAGCAGTACAATTTTGTTAAGACACCTAATATAGGCCCAGTGTTTAAATTAGTATTCTTTGATAAATCTTGTACAATTTAAAGAATAACATTGCAGTTTAAAAATTTTGTATTTGCTTTAAATTTTACATTGGTATGAGGATCATTTTGCATTGGAAAGCAAATTGTGAACATTAGTTTTTATATTTATTGTTTTCCACACAAAATATTATTCTTTTACCCCGTTGAGCAGCTCATGCTTTTTACAGTTTATCTTAAAATAATAAGATGGCATTGTTTTGGGGTTTTGGGTTTGCCTTTTCTATTCTCTTTGCTTGTGCTTTAACCTTGCATGGTTTTACGATGCATGGTTAAAGGATTTGGGTACTTTTTGTAACACAAAACACAGTGTCCACAGATTTACATCAAACTTACACTGTTTGAAGATAATGATAGTGGAAAGCGTAACTTAAAAAATTAGCTGCTGAGGTGCTGTAGTTTTTGAGAAATGAGTAAAACAGTGTCATGAAAATACGTTTTTACATGCTATAATATTTTTCGTCTCATGATTAATTAGACGAACATTATTTTCATGACAATGTTTTACTAATTTTTAAAAAAATACACCTCAGCAAGATATATTTTCAGGGAAGCTTTCTACCATCATTATCTTCAAACTGTGCAAGTTTAATGTATGTCTGTGGACATTGTGTTTTTTGTCCTACAAAAAGTACATAGACCCTTTAAGTCACTTGCTTACAGTAAGCGCCACAAGGTTTGAAATCACACAGTAAGCATAAATTGGCCGATAATAATTGGGCCCTACACAGGAGCTTTCTGCACCCAATCCCAATATTGTTGGCTCATCACTAAAGAAGAGCATTTCTTTTGGGCATGTCCCCCATCGTGGTTTGGGTTAGTTTATTCCGATTCCAACAATTTAAGCAAAACCATACCATAGAGTTTAGAAGATGTTGGCGGACTTCAAGCGGAAAATCTTGCCTACAAATAAGCAAAGATGCAATACCACTGTCGTAAGGTACCTCTTACATCAACGTCTTGTATTGGTGTTTTGACAATGTTGTTAGAGAGTTAACTTGGTATTTCTTTGGTGAGAAACTTTCACATGTTATGTTGTTGATCATTGCAGAATGGATGATATTTTAAATAACAAGTAATAAACCACAAGGGAAACTGACTGGGTATACAGATTGTAATTGACATTTTGTTCAATATTGGCATAACTCATAATTTACTAAAACTTAAGTTCTGTTGAGTTTGTATTGATTTGTGTTAACTGTTGCGTCCATAATTGTTTTGTTCATGCTGTCTTCATTTCTTCCAATAAGGAGACGGTGGTTTTGTATTTTTAGCCGGAACCAAATGAGTACCCAAATACATTTTGTTTTGTATCATTATGTTATTGTTTGTTTATTTATGTTTGTCAGGTTTTTGTTTCCTTTTTTTTTTTTTTTGGGGGGGGGGGCCCTTTTTTTCTTCCTTTGTTAAAAGTATTCAATCAGATTCTACATTAGTATGATCTTGCATGGGTTATGTGAAAAGGTAACATTCGATCCATGCTGGGAAAAAATGGATTCATATATATTTTCTATTTAAAAAATGTGTTACTTTAATTGTCAATTGAATCTGTCAGTCTTAAAATTTGGTAATTTTTTACTTAATTTTTTCTCGAAGTTTGACAGAATATTTAGTCCCCATCACAATTGCCAATGATTGTCTTGGCAACTCGTCTACACTTGAATTTTTTTCTACACTTGAATTTTTTTATTTATTAAAAACTACCCTTGAGAGTTCTTAGAATCGACAGCTGTGCTGTTGCATAAGATTTCTGAAGAACCCTTGGCTGTCAGTCTGAAATAAAATTTCTCCGAAACACTGGTGCTTTCCAAACGTGTGGTGGCGCTGTCACAGGCCGACCAAAGAAAACACGTGAAAGCGTAACACAGTAGCTGATTATGCTAATCACTTCAATGAATAATTTGATCTCACCTACAGCACGGACCAATAGGAAACCGTTAACTTCTTTTCATTGAGATGGGTAAAGAGAATTATAAAAGTAGCGTTTCATTCTGTTAAAATACAAAACTTTAAATAATTTTATTCAAAATGTTTGTATCAATTTCTTGTAAAAGAATATACACTTAACAACTATGACAAACAAAGCACACTTTTGATGGGCATTTAGGCAACATTTAGAGTGTCCAAACACAATCAAATGTTGAATTCTTGTAAGCTTACGAGCGGGCCGTGAAAGCCCTACGGCTGATACCTGCTGACAATACTGACAGGTTGCTTTTGGTGTAACAGTGTAGTGTACACACAACAGCAAAGAGTCGTATCGTACCCAACCCCCACCCGTGCCTCCTTGTGCACATTTACACATCAGCAAGATTTAGCAGACGATATTTTTATTACGGTAACATTTGAGAACTAGAATGGCGTGTGCAGTGTATGTGGAAGTCAGTGCGTTCAACGTAAATTTGGCTAAGAAGAATGACATTTTCTACATTTTACCAGTATGCAGACTTAATGACATCTGTAGTTTCACTGTGTAGGTGAATTTACAATCAAAATGCCAGCGTACGGGTAGGAATTATTCCCTGTCACCTGAACTGTTCACGAATTTTCAGCGTTGTCAAATTTGACGGAGATGGTGAGTTCACGTTAGCGCTTGTGCAGTGTTTGTTTACCGCATAGTCGAGGCGTTGCTTCCCATGTATGTAGCACGGTCTACTACGGTCTACATAATTCAACGCAGGAGGCCTCGATGACGGGTCTGGTTTTTACCCGCCTGAATTTGAGTTGGATTACTTGCTGGGTGCTGAGTACACCATATCAAAGTCAGCTAACCTTGGTCGTGGTTCGTTGTGTGTAGCTTCCAAAATCGTTGGAAATTTCTTGCCAGGTTTACCCGGAGGAGGAGGGAGGGGCACGGAGCACCATGGCTGCGGCCTGGCTACCGTTCGCCCGGGCGGCAGCGATCGGATGGGTACCGATCGCCCCGAATGCTATGCCCGTTGCTCCTGAGAGACACACCACCATTAATGAAGGTGGTAGAATCATACTCAACATCAGTGGTCGCCGCTTTGAAACGTGGCGACACATGCTGGAAAAGTACCCAGACACTCTTCTTGGAAGCAATGAGAAGGAATTCTTCTTCGATGAAGATTCTGGAGAATATTTCTTCGACCGGGATCCAGATCTGTTCCGCCACATCCTGGCTTTCTATCGTACAGGTCGTATGCACTTCCCTCGGGAGGAATGCATCAGCTCTTTTGACGAGGAACTCTCATTTTTTGGTGTCATGCCAGAAATTATTGGGGACTGCTGCTACGAAGATTACCGTGACAGAAAACGAGACAATGCCGAACGCCTAATGGATGAGAGGAGCTCTGAGATGGGAGATACTCCTGTGTTACATACTATGAGAGAGAAGATGTGGCGTGCATTTGAGAATCCCCATACGGGCACAGGGGCATTGGTCTTCTACTATGTGACAGGGTTTTTTATTGCTGTGTCTGTCTTTGCTAACGTTGTGGAAACAGTAACATGTGCTCCCTTCCCTGGCACTGTTGAGGAAGTATCTTGCGGAACACGATACAAGGATGCCTTCTTCTGCCTAGATACTGCGTGTGTGTTGATCTTTACTGTGGAATATATACTGAGAGCGTATGCCGCTCCGGACCGCTGTAAATTTATGCGGAGCGTCATGTGTGTTATAGATGTAGTGGCTATAATGCCGTATTACATAGGGCTCATGTTCAACAGTGATAGCCTGAGTGGCATGTTTACCACGCTTCGAGTGTTCCGAGTTGTAAGAATTTTCAAATTCTCACGTCATTCACAAGGATTACGTATCTTAGGGTACACACTGAAAAGCTGTGCAAGTGAACTTGGATTTTTGCTGTTTTCGCTGACAATGGCCATTATAATTTTCGCAACGATCATGTTCTATGCGGAGAAAAATGTTCCTAATACTAAATTTTTCAGCATTCCCGCCTCCTTCTGGTATACAATAGTGACCATGACAACACTTGGGTAAGTTACTAAGTACTTAACAAAGTATAGACTACAGTTTGTTGATAAAACCTTTGCACGTAACACTATAAAATACAAGACAATGTGATATTATTGAAAGGACTTTTATGGAATGCTTAGTTTTATTATAATACAAGCACTCTACAAAAGCCTTTTCAGTAATCTTTATATATTATAAAAGCTTTTTATTGTATGACTGGCCCTTACCTTGCTTGTATTGTAAGTCTAATATTTTAGTCTGAATGTCTAAAATTTGTTGAAGATCCAGGGTGAATGTTCTGAAACAGGATACGTGTTTAATAATAATATGCTGAAGTATAAGACAATGCAATGAAAAACACAGTCCGACTTTGAAATTAACTCGTTACTCGTAGCACACTGCTTTTTTACTAATAAAACAGAATGTAAAATGTGTTCAGCAGGCCTACTTCACATAGGCAATAGGCACTTGCTCCCATGCCCCTGGTCAACGACCTGGTGCCCCCTGAAATGTTCGTACAGATTTAAATCTCTTTAATAATAGAGGTGCCCTTGGGTTGAATGTGTCACCAGGTCTTGAACTTTGTGGTAAAACTAAAAAAACAACAAGACTACAGGGCTTGTAGCTAAAAGTGTTTATTAGAGCAATATGTTACAAGACCAGAAACAAAATTGGTTTAACAAGCACTAAGAAAATGGAAAGGTAGGCCTATTAGCTGATTTTCACAAACTTGTACTGCTTTTCTCAGCAAAGTCCCATGTTGGGATATCACACCAAGATATTACACAATGAGGAAGCGTAGTATTCAATTGAAACACAAGAACCTCATTCATCAACCCAATTTGTTATGCTTGGTATAAAAAATGAGTGTAAATAAGTATTGTAGTTCAACAAGAGTTTATAGACACGTTTTAACTCTTTATATTGGTTCATGAAATTAGAAAAGTTAAGCTCAAAGGCTAAATTGCAGCTAATTCTTAGGACGTTAATTTGTTGATTATAATAAACTATACAATCCATAAACTACGACACGATGACCTATGCTCTATGATAAAAGATGTTTCAACTCAATAGTCTGTCTGAAATCTTGTAAAAGTCAAATATGTAGCATTGAGGACCTGCTATACCACAAATAAACAATTGTTCCTTATTTTAGTTTCTATACTCGCCCTTACAGCCTTGTCAAAACACAAAAACTTGTTTTTGTGGTTTTCACAGTATTGATGACTACCAAGGGAAGCAATAATACTCAGAAAAAGTTTCAAGATCAACTTCAAATTATTCAATTGTACAAATGAGTTGACTGAATCCTGTGCCTGATGTATTTACCTGGAAATCCTTAAAGTGATACTAATTCTGGTAAAGATTAAAGAATAGCTAGTGAATAAACCTTACCAGTAGAAAGAACATGCTGGATCGTGCCCAGCGTTGGCAATCAATGTTTAATAAGCCATGACCATCAGGCTATATTACGCTCACTGAATACATGTACTGAATATTGTCTGATTATTTTCTTCATCAACATTTTCAAAATAAATTGTCAAGCATAATGTAAATCTGTTATACTTCAAACAATCGAGAGTATTAATTGAATGATGTTTTTAGTTGTAATATTTGAAAACGGTCTTTTATTTTTATTTAATTTCATTATACTTTACACTGGCAATACACAAAGGAGTCATTAAAAGGAACAATACACAAAGTAGAACTTTGACTGAGACAATAAAAATGTCTACAAATATATTCAAACTTTTGTAAAAAAAACAAGCCAGTGAGTGGCAACAAGGAACAGGTGACCAGCACCTCTACAAGGACGTCCTACCACAATTTTGTTTTAACAATTACCCGCCCCTCAAATAAATAAATTAAATTAAATGAAAAAAGGTGTGCTAACATCTGATATTATGTGCATTCATGTGGCTGTACTGATATCCCAAAACTAATTAAACATTGGTTCTTGGTCATCCTGCTGCATGTTGGTTGTTTGTGCACATTATAATAAATACAATTTGTGAAATGAATTACCTTAGTTTACCCTTGGCATAACACATTATACATGTATGTGTATTGCATGTTTTGATTAAACCCATTCATTTAAGTCACTGTGCAAAGAGCTTTAGCGTGGGAGGAAATAAATTAAGTTTTGAAGGCATTATGACTGTACTTTCAAGTTTCAGAATATTGGGCAATGTTTGTCAATTTGTACTATGCAAGTAGAATTCTCAACTCCCATAATTCAAACATAGCTCTGCACTCAAGAAATGAGTGCTTTGACCCCCACATTGAGTTTGAAAAAGCTCTGTAGAAATGCATGTCTTTTTTAGATTATATTAAAAGTTAAGTTTGTGCTATTTAGTAAGTTTTTGTCAGCTGCCAGGACAACATAAAGGTATTGTATGTAAATGGTTATGAATACGTACACTACGCAAAGTAGCTGCTGATTGGGAAAAGGTATTGAAATGCATGAAGCTTTGATGGTCATGTAGAGGGCAGGGGCAGAGAGATGTTTCATTAGCAGTGGTTCCAAAATCCTTCTTTCAAAACCATAACTCACTCAGAGATTGAGTTACAAGGATCCTTGCTCACTCTAACAAAATCCAACATCATGCTGTAATCATTAAACTGTTGGACTCTGGGTGTGCCTTTATAGTAAAGTCATAATCAGTTTACTGGCGCTGTCCAGCGGCAGGGTTTGCCCTGAACTATTTTAGTGACTTAACATTTATTGACTTGCCAGCAGGACCAATTAGCTTGTCATTTCATTGGTACATTTCACGAGTCCCATTTATATTAAATATGGATGCTTTCAACACTGAACTAGCCAGCCGGACGTTGGGTGCGTTCGTTTAGCTCCCCTGGGTCGACCCCGGTGTGTGGCGTTTTTTTTCTTTCTAGGACGAACGTGGGTAATTATCTCCACACGTTCGTCCTGGGAAAAAACCCGCCACACACCGGGGTCGACCCAGGGAAGCTAAACGAACGCACCCTATAGTACTTGGAGTGAATTTTGACTGGTCCTCTGTTGTCTTGCACCAGTGGGATACACAGGATGAGATTGAATGGTGACTGTGCACTGGTGGAACCATTATTTTCTTTATTCAGGCACCCTTGCTGTTGTGCATGGCACAAGGTTATACTGTAGCCTAACCTAGTGAAAGAGTTTTTTTTCTTCTCAATAACTGACCGAGGCCACTTCTACTTGTACATGGTTTCAATTCTAGTGGGTCCATTGTTGATTCGAAACAGCTAAAAAAAACCAATACTAATCTGGTGATTTGGGGGAATTTTGTGATGGTAGGGTACAACAAGCCAAATGGAGTCTTGGACTAAATTGTTGTGCTTCGTGGCGCAATGTTTTCCACATCTTAAAATTGTTGTGTTGGAGAGAGTGAGTCAATAACTTAAGAAGTTTTGAGTTTGTAGTTCATAACCGAATACAATCAGATACATATTTTATATTGTTAAAACGTACTTTACGCATTTTGATGAGGTCTTAACTGTTTCCTTTCTACTTATTCTTGTAATTGTCCACATTTTGAGCATTGTTTAGATACTTCTCACTCATTCATAAAAACACCCAACCTAAATGATCATTAATAACAGTTGTACCAATCAAAGTCCGATCAATTGATTTAAATTTGTCAATAAAAAAAAAAATATTTCCATAAAGATCCTGCCCTTGGGTAGAGATTTGGTCATTGTACTTGTCTATTTGAAGACATCCGTTGCCATTGCCTGACAGGTGTTTGAGTCCCATGCAGTTTAACGTCCCAGGTGTTTCATTAATTCTTTTATTTTATTATTTTTTTCAATGTTGATAATATGCTCTTTGCAGACAAATGTAGTACACTTACACTGTAAGTACAGGATGAAGTAGTGTCTGACAACAATAGAATTGTTACAGACAACAATAGAATTTCAGTCAGAAAATATAAACCCCAAACTAATTGATTCTGATCTGAAAGCATTCGCTATTCAAAAGGAGTAGCACCTAGCACAATGTAAATGCATAGTCCCAAACAGTCTAAGAGGTTGCATCATTTTACACATTTTGTAACCTGGGTCGATACATTGATAAACACAATGAGCTGCAAACAATGCAGGCAGGGTCACATATTTTTTATGCTACACAGTTAGTTATGGTAAATTATTGTACACATTGCAACCATCCGACTTTTTGCGCATGACATCATTTGAATATAGCCCTCAGCGCCCTCATGAAATAGGTCAAAGGTTGGTCATTGGCCAATCCTGAGGGCCTTGCAGTCGGTACATTTGGTCTGTTGCAAATTTAGACAAAATTTTGTGTCCTATATTATTTGCAAGCATGAAATATTTGTTGATCAAACAAGAATTTATGAAAAATTAGGTTTTCAACGTCCAACACAACAAATTTTATGCCAACATTAAAACAAGTGTATATACGAACTGGTTCTTTTGAAACTGGGAGCTACAATGCAGTTACTTTTAAGTCTAATCCATAGAGCAAAGTGGTGTTGCCGCTTTAAAGGATACAGGTGCCACAACAGAGAACAGAACCCATGGTCTGACAATACCAGAACTTGAGTCCAGTGCACATAAACCACTTGCGTCGTTCGCAAGCTGTTTATAATACAAAAACAAGATTGTTAATTAGGGAATAACAGTGCGAGTACCTGGTCTTCACTGCGTGGTAATGACCGGGTTGGTGGCTGGCGCTGTTAACGGACCGAGCCGGAGGCGAGGTCAGTTAACAGCGCCAGCCACCAACCAAGGTCATTACCACGCAGTGAAGACCGGGTACGAACACTGTTATTCCCATTAATAAATACCTTTTTCAGCGAATTAAACGGCTAAAATTGTCCAAATTTTGTGACTTTTCTCTCGGCGATACTTCCAGACATGTTCAGGGGCCATATTTGAGCTTTTGATGGTTCCCATCTCTTTCGTGCAATAACCACATTACTGATCTTTGAAACCAGTGACTCTAAAAATAATGATCTGTTCAGCGCCTTCACTGGGGTCAAAGGAGGCAAATGATTGGACGATAGCTGTTCCTTGTGCATTAAAACGCGCGCATGAGCTCGGCTTCAGTTTATACGTGCGCACATGTTACACGCGCGCACTCAAAATTGATACATTTTCAGCGCGCGTACGCGTAAGTGCGCGAAGTTTTGCAATGAAACTAACAGGGATTTAAATAAGCGTGCGATACAGTGCAACGCGCAAGTTTACACAATGTATGCTGATATGATCTAGTGGCCACTTATTCGCTTTTTTCCAAAGCCGGTCTTTATACCACCGTTAACACTCCCACACGTGACCGGGTTTTGACCAATCAGAGACTTGAAACCGTCCAAGGTATTTATTAATGTCATATAATGTACAAATAACTACCCTAAAAAAAAGTTGAGAGTGGATTGAGTCTATTTTTAGCTAGTGTCATGCATGAGTGTACATAATGTACAGTCACTTGCATGAATAAGTACAAGCTTTGAGTATGAAATGTTGTACAATACAACAAGTATTTGCCATATTGTTCGCAATGTGTACCGTTAAAGGTAAAATTGTTAGTTTTTTTTAGGCCTTGACATTGTAATTTAAATTGTACCGTTCTTTGTTGTACATTTACGCTGCATGAATTGTAATGTAATGTTGATATTATGATACAACATTTTCATTTTAATGTCAGCCATAAGTCAGTGCCGTAAGATAAATACAAGTGCATGGCTATTTGTATTGACTGTATAATGGAGTATAAATGTGCACAGCTAGTCAGCTACATTGAAAAACAGGCTGCCATGCATATATAAATGTATTTATGTGCCAGATAGTGGGTACATTGGTACGTGATGGACTGAATACATTGTCGCACTAGAACTGGGTCCGCACATGAAGGTAACTTTAATCAAATTCATGCTCTAGGGGTTCATCTTTTTAACATGTTGAAGGGGGAAAAGCCAGAGTCCATTCCCCCTATTTCAAAATGCAATGGGAGGCCAAGATGGGGTAACAGACTCAACGATGTTTTAAATTCTATACAAGTTTGCACTGAGCTGTAATCCAGCGGTACGAATTTAAGTGTGGGGGGGGGCGCACTTAAGAAAGGTGGGGGCACATTAGGCAAAGGAATTGGGGGGACTGAGGTAAGGTGGGGTCATGCTTTAGGCAGGTTGAAGGGGGCACACTGAGGGGGGGGGGGTACACTGGGTGAAGGTTGGGATACACTGGGGGTGGGTTTGCGGCACACATGGGGAGTCATACTTAAGTTCTATTTTCCCCGAAATGCCCTCTTCTTATCTCATTTGTAAAAAGAATTGTTTAAAAAATACAAAAATAAATTTTCGGATAAAAAAACGCTTAAGATTGAGGGCTTAAAATACAAGAAAAAAGGAAGAAGAAAAAAAATTAAAGTGAGAGGAAATATCTGTTGACATTCCTCTTGAAATGTGGCAGATTGGAAAAAAGCATGATGTGGGTTGTGAGTTCCAAAGGGCAGCAGTACAGAGAAGCAACTACTACAGTAGAGTGCCACCCCCCCCTCCCCTCCATGGACAAAATAAAATGCTTTTGTGCATGTGTTAAGGAATAGTGATTGTTGTACTTAGTGTTTTGTGTACATTAAAGCGTGGAGTTATGGTTGTAAGCCATTTCATTATTTGATTTATTAACAGTTGTACTTTGTTTTAAAGGTCAGAATTGCATACACAGTACACTACAAGATGCAAAAGTCCGAAATTTTTTTTTAAATATAATTTTTTACACAAAGCTGTTATTTGCAAGAGGAACTTCGAACTTTAAGAGAAATATCCATTCCTTCTGTTCTTTCAGTTATTTTCATTCGAAATGTTTTATTTTGGAAAACCCTTACGAAGAATGGCTTTTAGTCTGGTTTGAGGAAAACAATATTTTAAAAATGAATATGAAAATGTTTTATTTGAATGCAGTGATTACCCTGTATATTCACCGCACTGAAATAAAAAAAAACTGAAACATCTTTAAAGCACTGGTACTGTAATTTTGTAATAGGCCCTATGTATGCAAATACCATGTGACAAATATAAAAAAACATTTATGCTTTATTCAAGGTGACTTGTGGATTAAAATTTGGTACTGTAATAGGAGATAAACACAAGTCTGATAATTGAACTTATTAGACACAGTGTATACTGGGTCTGTTAAGACATACATTAATTAAAGTGCATAGCGTACCAAACACTGTACATTGCGCATACGTGTAGCTTGAAACGCTGTATTTATATCATGCTGATGTTGTGGGTTATTTTCCCCAATGATGACCGAGCTTCATTGTTTAGCCCCAAGGAAAGGTAGTCTTTACTATTGAATTTATTGATTTCTTCTCTGGGTAGCCTACTCCACGTTCCATACTAGCAACAAAAGATATAGCCAAAAGCTATCGTCGACATTACAGATACTCTCTTATAGTGGTATACTGGCCAGTCATCTAATATAAACAAGGTTACTAAATGGAAGACATTCACCCCTTTCTCTTGTTGATAGCAAACATGTTCCTTAAGATGAGTCCTAAGGACTGGTTATAAGATGGAGTTAAACCAAGTACCTGCAGGAATATAAACACTGATTGTTTTGCCAAGGGGCATGATGTAATTAAAGACTAAAATCTAGGATTGGTAATTTATGTAAACAAAAATTGATTCCTTTCAAAAGGTCACTGATTAAAGAGGTCATTCAATCCTCCAGACAAAAAAATTCTAGATCTGAATAATATTGACAGGAGTCAAGAAAGAGATGCTAGCTACTAGGATACATTGCTTGATGTAAGAACCAATTAAGTAAATGTACATATATGTATCATTAATTGTATGGGTGTTAAATTCAAACCCTTTGGGTCTCATAATTCAAAACTTCAAAAACCTGTCTTAAAACTTCAAACAACACAAACAACCTTATAAAGTAATGCTCTTTGAGACACTTAAAGACAGTGGACACTATTGGTAATTGTCAAAGACCAGTCTTCTCACTTTGTGTATCTAGACATATGCATAAAATAACAAACCTGTGAAAATTTGAGTTCAATTGGTCATCGAAGTTGCGAGATATGAATGAAATAAAAAACACCCTATAGTCACACGAAGTTGTGTGCTTTCAGATGCTTGATTTCGGGACCTCAAATTCTAAACGTGAGGTCTCGAAATCAAATTCGTGGAAAATTACTTCTTTCTCGAAAACTATGTCACTTCGGAGGGAGCAGTTTCTCACAATGTTTTATACCATCAATAATTATTTTGAGTAATTACCAATAGTGTCCACTGCCTTTAACACTTATCATTTTTACTATATTATCATTATTAATTTTATTTTATTCTAATGTTAACTTTTGTTTCGGGACTGTACCAGTCAATTAAACACAGATGAAGACAATCTATACAGAGTAAACACTTGAGCATTCACAATTGTACACTTTGCCCACAAATACAAATACTATCACTAAATGTAAACATAAAATAAACAAATACACAGGCTTGCAGGTGTACCACATAAAATTATATGCCACGGAATTTGAATATTGTCTCCCTGAATACAATGCAAAGCTACAAGTACAGGTTTGTTGTTATGTACAATTTGAAGGTACAAAGAATATGAATGATACATGTACACTCGGCCTTTTAGCTCACTAATTATTGCCAATGTCCTTGACCATTTGAGGCCAGTTGTTTAAAATTAGGCCTACATGTAAATATGCACTGAAGCAACAAGATGCAGGCATAATAGACTGTGCAAAGGTGACCTCCAGGGCAATTTCAAGAGAATCTGGACTTCCAGGCATCTAGAATTACCAGCTACATGCATAAATTGTGACAATTGTAAAAAGAAAATCCTTTATTGTGCTGTTTTATATATACTATTTCATCCAATGGTTTGAAGAAGACAAAGCTTGACTTAGAAATTGTAAAATGTAAACGATTCAACAAATCTTGGAAAAATGTTGTACTTTTAAAACTGACTTGAATTCTGGCACCACCTTTGGACTTTAAAAAAATGCATGTAAAATTTGATTGTTGTGATCCTCATATTGAGAAACATTTGCATCATACATTCAAATCACCCTTTGTTTAAAAAAATAAAAAGCTCTTAGTCTTTAGCAATTAAACACAGTTTTTAATTTGGGCAGCAAGGTCCTGTTTTTCTGGCATGGAACGCATCAAATGTTCTTCTCCTTGATAATGTCCAGGTCCCTTCCTTTCAAAATTGATTTGTTTTTTTCCCAACAAAATATGGCGCATACTTTTCCAAGAGAAGAAATTGCGTGATTGAGTCAAACAGCTTCATATTACACCCACATGTTCTGAAACTCCTCATCCCTTGCCCCAGAAGTAACACAGCAATGAAGCTATTCCCTGCGTACCATAAAGCCCCACCGTGTGCTCCTGTGTCAGCACCTCGTGTTTGACATTTAAAAAACGTCAAAGAAATTTGTCACGCAAATTTGCACCCGGCTAGCTCCAACCATAGCACTTTCTGTTTTGCAGGGATGATTACCTTAAGATACTGCGTAAAATTAAGTGAACTCGATACCCCTGAGGGATCCGATTTCCCAGAGATTTGTTTTTCTTTTCGAAGCATTTTATATTTGCGCCTGAAAATAAATCCTCATAAGATATTTTTCTCCCTTGTTGCAAAATAGATCGCAGCACTTTGATCCAAGCACTACATCGCTCTTTGTGAAATCCCATCAGATTCAGAATTTTGAAGTAAATTTGCACCCTGTACAATGTACAGGTAAATGTTCTTTTTATACCAAAATGGAATTAATGAAAAGTATGTCTTTTTTCTCCGCAAAAGGATGCAAGGAACAAGTACACATACGGTCAAATAAATACAGTATAAATAGACACAGAGGGAAAAGTATTAAAACTGTGGGGTGGAGACAACAAGACGTACATGTATGAGAAACCAAACATCATGATCAGTCAGCCAATAAAATATCATATAAACAAATCGCAAACATTTTATGTTTTCCCCTAAAGCATTGAATCAAATTTATACCCAATGTTTTGCACAGTCTTAACTTTTGTTTTCTATCCTTTTATGTGACATGTGTACACTTAGTGTAATATTGGATATTAACTTCACTATGCCATTCATTATCTTATAGCTGAGTTACATGTAACTATTAACAGTAGTCATTCTACAGTGAACAGAGTGAAACTGTTTGTTGTTGTCAGACTTTCAGCCTGATAACAATGTCACGATACATGGTTTCGATTCCTTTTTGAGTGCCCTGCAGAACTTTGCTTCAGGAATTCCAGTTTTAGCTGAGCGCGTAGGTGTTGGCAAGAGATACCCTAAAAATGCGTAGGAAGTAAACTGGGCTTGCTGAAGTCACACAACACAACAAATTAATTGGACTCTAGAAGAGCTTGAATGCTAACAAAATGCAGTGACATTTTAGCGATTGTGTGTGAATTTTTCAGGAGAACAATGTATCCAGAAATAGTCTTAAGTAATTAGTTCTCTGTTATGCCTGTACATAGGTTGAATGATCAGTTTTACTTGCAATAACTAATGGGTACTTCTGTAGTCTACTACTAATAGTACATGAACCTCAAACTTACAGGTTGAAGGATAATACTTTGGCAGTAAAGGTAATGTTATACAGAAGTCAATGGTAGTATGTATCCTGCGAAGTTATTTTGTTCTGAAATACCGGGTTGATTTGAAGTCAATAAAAGTGGGTAAGAAGTTTGAATTTTCCAATATCCCAAGATTTCCAAGATTTTCAAATTCCCCTGGTGTCTGTTTGTGAAAGCTTCATCCAGATGTAGTTGTTGGTACCTCCTTAATGATGTTTTTGATGAAAATAATAATGTGAATTTTGTTGCTATTATCTCAGCAAGTAGACAATGTAATCTCTAATGAAGGGGTACTGTATCTTTGTTGATAATTTGGCCTATAAACCCAACGTTGCGCTGAAAAAAGCCAATCTATGACCCTACCTTTAAAATATTGTAGAAGAAAGGCCTTTTCACTCTAGCACCAGTGACAAAGGTCGTATGTAATGGATGCCGGTTGTCTGTCACCTCACTTAATTGCGATTGTTTAACCAACTTTTACATAGTGTCTTATCTACAAGCACACAAATTGCCAATAATCCTCATGGATGTTTTCCATGGAACGCTTTCTAATGTTAAGAAAGAGCAATGTTTTATTATTTTATGATTTGCTAGACAAGTTAATGTATTCTACTACATTAGTCCTTTCTCGCGATGGCATTCGAATCCATGCCCCTAGTCGTTGCCTTAGTGCCTCTTGAAATGTTCATCATACAAGTTTAGATTCTCCTTATTGAGGTGTCCTTTACTAAGGATAATCTGCCTCCCTTTACAACCAACAATGTAGAAGGCCTACTGTAAATTGTAATATTCAATACACTTTAGCTTTATCCAATCATGAAGTAGACCATGCTGAAACAACCCTCCATGCACATCAAAGAGTATATTTTTATTACTTTTTTTGTTCAATGCGTGTCTTGTGGGATGTTAATTTAATCAAAGGTTCATAAAATCTAGGGCAAGATGCATAAAGGCCTACACATTGTATTGTGCATATTCAGAAGAATTGATAACTGTGCGTTCGGAAATGGCCAACCAACAAATACATACAATGGGAAACGGGAAAAAATGGGAAAAGGCCAACCAACAAATATACAATTGGAAAAGTAATACCTCAAATGAACCAGATGAACCATTTCAGATCAATGCTCTCCCGACATAGGAGTTTTTAACCCCAGCTTGCAACTTTGTAGTTGAATCAGAAGAGGATACTTTTGTCATCTCCCCATCAGGCGTAGAGGTTGTCTGTTGAAACAAGGTTGACCAATAACAATTAGACGGGACAGGCATTCATAAAGGTCCTCTGATACTTTCCTAGTTGTAATTTGAATTTTGGTTTCAAGTAATTTTTTGTACCCACCAACCCACAATTTTGGCACCCCCAATCCCCCCTTCCCAACGACCCAAGACCCCAACTCAACCACATTGATTGTTCAGAATGGCCCCCAAGAATGGAGATACAGGCAGAGTTTACATTCGTAGCTGACTGAACTGTTCATGTGTTTTACAAATATACGTTGATTTACGTAGGCTAATGTACAAAGTACACACTGCCATAGTCAAAAATAGCACCTTATACAGAGACTTATTATGCAAGATGTCTGCATAATATCCCAAACCCCTATCTGATTGTTTGTCCTACATTTTAATTTCAAACAGTCTTTGGAACATATTGATGAAGTGATAAATGTGCTGCAGTAGGTGTGCTGGTTGATTAAGTTACGTTTGTCTTTCAGCTCTCACTTGAAAGAATAATATTTTTGTATCTTGGAAGCTGCAGACATTGTCAAATACATTAAGACCCTTTGAAAGGCCGCCGAAATATTCTTAATTAAAAAAACTG
>NW_022985800.1:0-22228 GCF_902459465.1 Asterias rubens
CACCTGTCCTCCGACGTCTGCGGCCTCTGCGGCCGTCCTAGACGACTCCCACCCCGGCGTCGAGAGGGCCGGGCCCGATCCCTTCGGGTTGTTGTAGGATTTCCAATTACATCTGGCTCTTGGCGATGGGGGTCCGCGATTCGCCCCTCCAGGCCGAGTGCCTGGTCCGATTCGGTCAGAACTTTCGCACACGAGAGAAGACGTACCCAGCAGCGATCCCTGTGATCAGGGGCCCTCCCGGTTGATGCCGCCGGACGGCGCATGTTCCCAAAGTTTGCGTAAAATACACCGATTTGGGGCCCAGGGTCCCGCCGGGAAGAGACGAGCTCTGGCCCTCGGCATGGTGCGGTTCGTGATGGCGCACCCATGTAGGCCAAGGACATGAGAAAAAAAAATACTGAAAAAAAAATTTGGACTTAGAAAAAAGTTTGGACTTAGAAAAAAGTTTGGACTTACAAAATTTTTCAGAAAACAGCCCAGAAAACGGACAAAAAAGCGACGATGGAGTTCGGAGGCGCCAAGTCCTCAAGAGTTTACGGTAGGCTTTTGGCGGCGCCCGCTAAACTCCGAAAACGGGTCGAGTTCAGAGCAAACCGGCTCGTTGGTCTCCAGACCCACGAGGGTGTTGGTGACAGAACCGAGAGACCCTTTTTGGGCCCAAAGTCCGGCGGATGGGGAGGGGTAAGTGGGTGCCCAAAGTCCTCAACCTGCTCACTTAAAAATAATATAGGGAGTAGATGCCTTTTGAGCAGGCTCGACAAATTTCCTATTGGACTTGGATATTTTTCTGTAATCACCTGTCCTCCGACGTGTGCGGCCTCTGCGGCCGTCCTAGACGACTCCCACCCCGTCATCGAGAGGGCCGGGCCCGATCCCTTCGGGTTGTTGTAGGATTTCCAATTACATCTGGCTCTTGGCGACGGGGGTCCGCGATTCGCCCCTCCCGGCCGAATGCCTGTTTCGATTCGGTTGAAACTTTTTCACACGAGAGAGGACGTATCCAGCAGCGATCCCTGTGATCGGGGGCCCTCCCGATTGATGCCGCCTGGCGGCGCATGCTCTTAAAGTTTGCGTAAAAACCACCGATTTGGGGCGTTGTAGGATTTCCAACTACATCTGGCTCTTGGCGATGGGGGTCCGAGATTCGCCCGTCCCGGCCGAGTGCTTGGTTCGATTCGGTCAGAACTTTCGCACAAAAGAGAAGACGTACCCAGCAGCAATTCCCGTGATCGGGGGCCCTCCCGGTTGATGCCGCCGGGCGGCGCATGCTCCCAAAGTTTGCGTAAAAACCACCGATTTTGGGCGTTGTAGGATTTCCAATTACATCTGGCTCTTGGCGATGGGGGTCCGCGATTCGCCCCTCCCGGCCGAGTGCCTGGTCCGATTCGGTCAGAACTTTCGCACACAAGAGAAGACGTACCCAGCAGCGATCCCTGTGATCGGGGGCCCTTCCGGTTGATGCCGCCGGGCGGTGCATGTTCCCAAAGTTTGTGTAAAAAACACCGATTTGGGGCGCAGGGTCCTGCCGGTAAGAGACGAGCTCTGGCCCCCGGCATGGTGCGGTTCGTGATGGCGCACCCATGTAGGCCAAGGACATGAGAAAAAAAAATACTGAAAAAAAAAATTTGGACTTAGAAAATTTTTCAGAAAAGTACTCTGGACTTTTGATTTTTTTAGGTGGACAAAAAAAACACCGGGTGGGTGGAAAATGTACGCCGTGTCAGACGGCCGGAAATCGGTTGCACCCGGTCCCGGCTCCTTCCTCGGACTTTTGTCAAAAGTTGGCCTAATTAACGGACGGACAATGGCTCGAATTCGTAGGCAAAAAGACCTCAAGAGATACGGTAGGCTTTTGGCGGCGCCCGCTAAACTCCGAGAACGAGTCGAGTTCAGAGCAAGCCGGCTGGTGGGTGCCGGCACCCACGAGGGTGTTGGTGACCGAACCGAGAGACCTTCTTTGGGCCCATAGTCCGGCGGATGGGGAGGGGTAAGTGGGTGCCCCCAGTCCTCAACCTGCTCACAATAATATAGGGTGTAGATGCCTTTTGACCAGGCTCGAAAAATTTCTTATTGGACTTGGATATTTTTCTTTAATCACCTGTCCTCCGACGTCTGCGGCCTCTGCGGCCGTCCTAGACGACTCCCACCCCGGCGTCGAGAGGGCCGGGCCCGATCCCTTCGGGTTGTTGTAGGATTTCCAATTACATCTGGCTCTTGGCGATGGGGTCCGCGATTCGCCCCTCCCGGCCGAGTGCCTGGTCCGATTCGGTCAGAACTTTCGCACACAAGAGAAGACGTACCCAGCAGCGATCCCTGTGATCGGGGGCCCTTCCGGTTGATGCCGCCGGGCGGTGCATGTTCCCAAAGTTTGTGTAAAAAACACCGATTTGGGGCGCAGGGTCCTGCCGGTAAGAGACGAGCTCTGGCCCCCGGCATGGTGCGGTTCGTGATGGCGCACCCATGTAGGCCAAGGACATGAGAAAAAAAAATACTGAAAAAAAAAATTTGGACTTAGAAAAAAGTTTGGACTTAGAAAAAAGTTTGGACTTAGAAAATTTTTCAGAAAACAGCCCAGAAAACGGACAAAAAAGCGACGATGGAGTTCGGAGGCGCCAAGTCCTCAAGAGTTTACGGTAGGCTTTTGGCGGCGCCCGCTAAACTCCGAAAACGGGTCGAGTTCAGAGCAAACCGGCTCGTGGGTCTCCAGACCCACGAGGGTGTTGGTGACTGAACCGAGAGACCCTTTTTGGGCCCAAAGTCCGGCGGATGGGGAGGGGTAAGTGGGTGCCCAAAGTCCTCAACCTGCTCACTTAAAAATAATATAGGGAGTAGATGCCTTTTGAGCAGGCTCGACAAATTTCCTATTGGACTTGGATATTTTTCTGTAATCACCTGTCCTCCGACGTGTGCGGCCTCTGCGGCCGTCCTAGACGACTCCCACCCCGTCATCGAGAGGGCCTGGCCCGATCCCTTCGGGTTGTTGTAGGATTTCCAATTACATCTGGCTCTTGGCGACGGGGGTCCGCGATTCGCCCCTCCCGGCCGAATGCCTGTTCCGATTCGGTTGAAACTTTTTCACACGAGAGAGGACGTATCCAGCAGCGATCCCTGTGATCGGGGGCCCTCCCGATTGATGCCGCCTGGCGGCGCATGCTCTTAAAGTTTGCGTAAAAACCACCGATTTGGGGCGTTGTAGGATTTCCAACTACATCTGGCTCTTGGCGATGGGGGTCCGAGATTCGCCCGTCCCGGCCGAGTGCTTGGTTCGATTCGGTCAGAACTTTCGCACAAAAGAGAAGACGTACCCAGCAGCAATTCCCGTGATCGGGGGCCCTCCCTGTTGATGCCGCCGGGCGGCGCATGCTCCCAAAGTTTGCGTAAAAACCACCGATTTTGGGCGTTGTAGGATTTCCAATTACATCTGGCTCTTGGCGATGGGGGTCCGCGATTCGCCCCTCCCGGCCGAGTGCCTGGTCCGATTCGGTCAGAACTTTCGCACACAAGAGAAGACGTACCCAGCAGCGATCCCTGTGATCGGGGGCCCTTCCGGTTGATGCCGCCGGGCGGTGCATGTTCCCAAAGTTTGTGTAAAAAACACCGATTTGGGGCGCAGGGTCCTGCCGGTAAGAGACGAGCTCTGGCCCCCGGCATGGTGCGGTTCGTGATGGCGCACCCATGTAGGCCAAGGACATGAGAAAAAAAAATACTGAAAAAAAAAATTTGGACTTAGAAAATTTTTCAGAAAAGTACTCTGGACTTTTGATTTTTTTAGGTGGACAAAAAAAACACCGGGTGGGTGGAAAATGTACGCCGTGTCAGACGGCCGGAAATCGGTTGCACCCGGTCCCGGCTCCTTCCTCGGACTTTTGTCAAAAGTTGGCCTAATTAACGGACGGACAATGGCTCGAATTCGTAGGCAAAAAGACCTCAAGAGATACGGTAGGCTTTTGGCGGCGCCCGCTAAACTCCGAGAACGAGTCGAGTTCAGAGCAAGCCGGCTGGTGGGTGCCGGCACCCACGAGGGTGTTGGTGACCGAACCGAGAGACCTTCTTTGGGCCCATAGTCCGGCGGATGGGGAGGGGTAAGTGGGTGCCCCCAGTCCTCAACCTGCTCACAATAATATAGGGTGTAGATGCCTTTTGACCAGGCTCGAAAAATTTCTTATTGGACTTGGATATTTTTCTTTAATCACCTGTCCTCCGACGTCTGCGGCCTCTGCGGCCGTCCTAGACGACTCCCACCCCGGCGTCGAGAGGGCCGGGCCCGATCCCTTCGGGTTGTTGTAGGATTTCCAATTACATCTGGCTCTTGGCGATGGGGTCCGCGATTCGCCCCTCCCGGCCGAGTGCCTGGTCCGATTCGGTCAGAACTTTCGCACACAAGAGAAGACGTACCCAGCAGCGATCCCTGTGATCGGGGGCCCTTCCGGTTGATGCCGCCGGGCGGTGCATGTTCCCAAAGTTTGTGTAAAAAACACCGATTTGGGGCGCAGGGTCCTGCCGGTAAGAGACGAGCTCTGGCCCCCGGCATGGTGCGGTTCGTGATGGCGCACCCATGTAGGCCAAGGACATGAGAAAAAAAAATACTGAAAAAAAAAATTTGGACTTAGAAAAAAGTTTGGACTTAGAAAAAAGTTTGGACTTAGAAAATTTTTCAGAAAACAGCCCAGAAAACGGACAAAAAAGCGACGATGGAGTTCGGAGGCGCCAAGTCCTCAAGAGTTTACGGTAGGCTTTTGGCGGCGCCCGCTAAACTCCGAAAACGGGTCGAGTTCAGAGCAAACCGGCTCGTGGGTCTCCAGACCCACGAGGGTGTTGGTGACTGAACCGAGAGACCCTTTTTGGGCCCAAAGTCCGGCGGATGGGGAGGGGTAAGTGGGTGCCCAAAGTCCTCAACCTGCTCACTTAAAAATAATATAGGGAGTAGATGCCTTTTGAGCAGGCTCGACAAATTTCCTATTGGACTTGGATATTTTTCTGTAATCACCTGTCCTCCGACGTGTGCGGCCTCTGCGGCCGTCCTAGACGACTCCCACCCCGTCATCGAGAGGGCCTGGCCCGATCCCTTCGGGTTGTTGTAGGATTTCCAATTACATCTGGCTCTTGGCGACGGGGGTCCGCGATTCGCCCCTCCCGGCCGAATGCCTATTTCGATTCGGTTGAAACTTTTTCACACGAGAGAGGACGTATCCAGCAGCGATCCCTGTGATCGGGGGCCCTCCCGATTGATGCCGCCTGGCGGCGCATGCTCTTAAAGTTTGCGTAAAAACCACCGATTTGGGGCGTTGTAGGATTTCCAACTACATCTGGCTCTTGGCGATGGGGGTCCGAGATTCGCCCGTCCCGGCCGAGTGCTTGGTTCGATTCGGTCAGAACTTTCGCACAAAAGAGAAGACGTACCCAGCAGCAATTCCCGTGATCGGGGGCCCTCCCGGTTGATGCCGCCGGGCGGCGCATGCTCCCAAAGTTTGCGTAAAAACCACCGATTTTGGGCGTTGTAGGATTTCCAATTACATCTGGCTCTTGGCGATGGGGGTCCGCGATTCGCCCCTCCCGGCCGAGTGCCTGGTCCGATTCGGTCAGAACTTTCGCACACAAGAGAAGACGTACCCAGCAGCGATCCCTGTGATCGGGGGCCCTTCCGGTTGATGCCGCCGGGCGGTGCATGTTCCCAAAGTTTGTGTAAAAAACACCGATTTGGGGCGCAGGGTCCTGCCGGTAAGAGACGAGCTCTGGCCCCCGGCATGGTGCGGTTCGTGATGGCGCACCCATGTAGGCCAAGGACATGAGAAAAAAAAATACTGAAAAAAAAAATTTGGACTTAGAAAATTTTTCAGAAAAGTACTCTGGACTTTTGATTTTTTTAGGTGGACAAAAAAAACACCGGGTGGGTGGAAAATGTACGCCGTGTCAGACGGCCGGAAATCGGTTGCACCCGGTCCCGGCTCCTTCCTCGGACTTTTGTCAAAAGTTGGCCTAATTAACGGACGGACAATGGCTCGAATTCGTAGGCAAAAAGACCTCAAGAGATACGGTAGGCTTTTGGCGGCGCCCGCTAAACTCCGAGAACGAGTCGAGTTCAGAGCAAGCCGGCTGGTGGGTGCCGGCACCCACGAGGGTGTTGGTGACCGAACCGAGAGACCTTCTTTGGGCCCATAGTCCGGCGGATGGGGAGGGGTAAGTGGGTGCCCCCAGTCCTCAACCTGCTCACAATAATATAGGGTGTAGATGCCTTTTGACCAGGCTCGAAAAATTTCTTATTGGACTTGGATATTTTTCTTTAATCACCTGTCCTCCGACGTCTGCGGCCTCTGCGGCCGTCCTAGACGACTCCCACCCCGGCGTCGAGAGGGCCGGGCCCGATCCCTTCGGGTTGTTGTAGGATTTCCAATTACATCTGGCTCTTGGCGATGGGGTCCGCGATTCGCCCCTCCCGGCCGAGTGCCTGGTCCGATTCGGTCAGAACTTTCGCACACAAGAGAAGACGTACCCAGCAGCGATCCCTGTGATCGGGGGCCCTTCCGGTTGATGCCGCCGGGCGGTGCATGTTCCCAAAGTTTGTGTAAAAAACACCGATTTGGGGCGCAGGGTCCTGCCGGTAAGAGACGAGCTCTGGCCCCCGGCATGGTGCGGTTCGTGATGGCGCACCCATGTAGGCCAAGGACATGAGAAAAAAAAATACTGAAAAAAAAAATTTGGACTTAGAAAAAAGTTTGGACTTAGAAAAAAGTTTGGACTTAGAAAATTTTTCAGAAAACAGCCCAGAAAACGGACAAAAAAGCGACGATGGAGTTCGGAGGCGCCAAGTCCTCAAGAGTTTACGGTAGGCTTTTGGCGGCGCCCGCTAAACTCCGAAAACGGGTCGAGTTCAGAGCAAACCGGCTCGTGGGTCTCCAGACCCACGAGGGTGTTGGTGACTGAACCGAGAGACCCTTTTTGGGCCCAAAGTCCGGCGGATGGGGAGGGGTAAGTGGGTGCCCAAAGTCCTCAACCTGCTCACTTAAAAATAATATAGGGAGTAGATGCCTTTTGAGCAGGCTCGACAAATTTCCTATTGGACTTGGATATTTTTCTGTAATCACCTGTCCTCCGACGTGTGCGGCCTCTGCGGCCGTCCTAGACGACTCCCACCCCGTCATCGAGAGGGCCTGGCCCGATCCCTTCGGGTTGTTGTAGGATTTCCAATTACATCTGGCTCTTGGCGACGGGGGTCCGCGATTCGCCCCTCCCGGCCGAATGCCTGTTCCGATTCGGTTGAAACTTTTTCACACGAGAGAGGACGTATCCAGCAGCGATCCCTGTGATCGGGGGCCCTCCCGATTGATGCCGCCTGGCGGCGCATGCTCTTAAAGTTTGCGTAAAAACCACCGATTTGGGGCGTTGTAGGATTTCCAATTACATCTGGCTCTTGGCGATGGGGGTCCGCGATTCGCCCCTCCCGGCCGAGTGCCTGGTCCGATTCGGTCAGAACTTTCGCACACAAGAGAAGACGTACCCAGCAGCGATCCCTGTGATCGGGGGCCCTTCCGGTTGATGCCGCCGGGCGGTGCATGTTCCCAAAGTTTGTGTAAAAAACACCGATTTGGGGCGCAGGGTCCTGCCGGTAAGAGACGAGCTCTGGCCCCCGGCATGGTGCGGTTCGTGATGGCGCACCCATGTAGGCCAAGGACATGAGAAAAAAAAATACTGAAAAAAAAAATTTGGACTTAGAAAATTTTTCAGAAAAGTACTCTGGACTTTTGATTTTTTTAGGTGGACAAAAAAAACACCGGGTGGGTGGAAAATGTACGCCGTGTCAGACGGCCGGAAATCGGTTGCACCCGGTCCCGGCTCCTTCCTCGGACTTTTGTCAAAAGTTGGCCTAATTAACGGACGGACAATGGCTCGAATTCGTAGGCAAAAAGACCTCAAGAGATACGGTAGGCTTTTGGCGGCGCCCGCTAAACTCCGAGAACGAGTCGAGTTCAGAGCAAGCCGGCTGGTGGGTGCCGGCACCCACGAGGGTGTTGGTGACCGAACCGAGAGACCTTCTTTGGGCCCATAGTCCGGCGGATGGGGAGGGGTAAGTGGGTGCCCCCAGTCCTCAACCTGCTCACAATAATATAGGGTGTAGATGCCTTTTGACCAGGCTCGAAAAATTTCTTATTGGACTTGGATATTTTTCTTTAATCACCTGTCCTCCGACGTCTGCGGCCTCTGCGGCCGTCCTAGACGACTCCCACCCCGGCGTCGAGAGGGCCGGGCCCGATCCCTTCGGGTTGTTGTAGGATTTCCAATTACATCTGGCTCTTGGCGATGGGGTCCGCGATTCGCCCCTCCCGGCCGAGTGCCTGGTCCGATTCGGTCAGAACTTTCGCACACAAGAGAAGACGTACCCAGCAGCGATCCCTGTGATCGGGGGCCCTTCCGGTTGATGCCGCCGGGCGGTGCATGTTCCCAAAGTTTGTGTAAAAAACACCGATTTGGGGCGCAGGGTCCTGCCGGTAAGAGACGAGCTCTGGCCCCCGGCATGGTGCGGTTCGTGATGGCGCACCCATGTAGGCCAAGGACATGAGAAAAAAAAATACTGAAAAAAAAAATTTGGACTTAGAAAAAAGTTTGGACTTAGAAAAAAGTTTGGACTTAGAAAATTTTTCAGAAAACAGCCCAGAAAACGGACAAAAAAGCGACGATGGAGTTCGGAGGCGCCAAGTCCTCAAGAGTTTACGGTAGGCTTTTGGCGGCGCCCGCTAAACTCCGAAAACGGGTCGAGTTCAGAGCAAACCGGCTCGTGGGTCTCCAGACCCACGAGGGTGTTGGTGACTGAACCGAGAGACCCTTTTTGGGCCCAAAGTCCGGCGGATGGGGAGGGGTAAGTGGGTGCCCAAAGTCCTCAACCTGCTCACTTAAAAATAATATAGGGAGTAGATGCCTTTTGAGCAGGCTCGACAAATTTCCTATTGGACTTGGATATTTTTCTGTAATCACCTGTCCTCCGACGTGTGCGGCCTCTGCGGCCGTCCTAGACGACTCCCACCCCGTCATCGAGAGGGCCTGGCCCGATCCCTTCGGGTTGTTGTAGGATTTCCAATTACATCTGGCTCTTGGCGACGGGGGTCCGCGATTCGCCCCTCCCGGCCGAATGCCTATTTCGATTCGGTTGAAACTTTTTCACACGAGAGAGGACGTATCCAGCAGCGATCCCTGTGATCGGGGGCCCTCCCGATTGATGCCGCCTGGCGGCGCATGCTCTTAAAGTTTGCGTAAAAACCACCGATTTGGGGCGTTGTAGGATTTCCAACTACATCTGGCTCTTGGCGATGGGGGTCCGAGATTCGCCCGTCCCGGCCGAGTGCTTGGTTCGATTCGGTCAGAACTTTCGCACAAAAGAGAAGACGTACCCAGCAGCAATTCCCGTGATCGGGGGCCCTCCCGGTTGATGCCGCCGGGCGGCGCATGCTCCCAAAGTTTGCGTAAAAACCACCGATTTTGGGCGTTGTAGGATTTCCAATTACATCTGGCTCTTGGCGATGGGGGTCCGCGATTCGCCCCTCCCGGCCGAGTGCCTGGTCCGATTCGGTCAGAACTTTCGCACACAAGAGAAGACGTACCCAGCAGCGATCCCTGTGATCGGGGGCCCTTCCGGTTGATGCCGCCGGGCGGTGCATGTTCCCAAAGTTTGTGTAAAAAACACCGATTTGGGGCGCAGGGTCCTGCCGGTAAGAGACGAGCTCTGGCCCCCGGCATGGTGCGGTTCGTGATGGCGCACCCATGTAGGCCAAGGACATGAGAAAAAAAAATACTGAAAAAAAAAATTTGGACTTAGAAATTTTTCAGAAAAGTACTCTGGACTTTTGATTTTTTTAGGTGGACAAAAAAAACACCGGGTGGGTGGAAAATGTACGCCGTGTCAGACGGCCGGAAATCGGTTGCACCCGGTCCCGGCTCCTTCCTCGGACTTTTGTCAAAAGTTGGCCTAATTAACGGACGGACAATGGCTCGAATTCGTAGGCAAAAAGACCTCAAGAGATACGGTAGGCTTTTGGCGGCGCCCGCTAAACTCCGAGAACGAGTCGAGTTCAGAGCAAGCCGGCTGGTGGGTGCCGGCACCCACGAGGGTGTTGGTGACCGAACCGAGAGACCTTCTTTGGGCCCATAGTCCGGCGGATGGGGAGGGGTAAGTGGGTGCCCCCAGTCCTCAACCTGCTCACAATAATATAGGGTGTAGATGCCTTTTGACCAGGCTCGAAAAATTTCTTATTGGACTTGGATATTTTTCTTTAATCACCTGTCCTCCGACGTCTGCGGCCTCTGCGGCCGTCCTAGACGACTCCCACCCCGGCGTCGAGAGGGCCGGGCCCGATCCCTTCGGGTTGTTGTAGGATTTCCAATTACATCTGGCTCTTGGCGATGGGGTCCGCGATTCGCCCCTCCCGGCCGAGTGCCTGGTCCGATTCGGTCAGAACTTTCGCACACAAGAGAAGACGTACCCAGCAGCGATCCCTGTGATCGGGGGCCCTTCCGGTTGATGCCGCCGGGCGGTGCATGTTCCCAAAGTTTGTGTAAAAAACACCGATTTGGGGCGCAGGGTCCTGCCGGTAAGAGACGAGCTCTGGCCCCCGGCATGGTGCGGTTCGTGATGGCGCACCCATGTAGGCCAAGGACATGAGAAAAAAAAATACTGAAAAAAAAAATTTGGACTTAGAAAAAAGTTTGGACTTAGAAAAAAGTTTGGACTTAGAAAATTTTTCAGAAAACAGCCCAGAAAACGGACAAAAAAGCGACGATGGAGTTCGGAGGCGCCAAGTCCTCAAGAGTTTACGGTAGGCTTTTGGCGGCGCCCGCTAAACTCCGAAAACGGGTCGAGTTCAGAGCAAACCGGCTCGTGGGTCTCCAGACCCACGAGGGTGTTGGTGACTGAACCGAGAGACCCTTTTTGGGCCCAAAGTCCGGCGGATGGGGAGGGGTAAGTGGGTGCCCAAAGTCCTCAACCTGCTCACTTAAAAATAATATAGGGAGTAGATGCCTTTTGAGCAGGCTCGACAAATTTCCTATTGGACTTGGATATTTTTCTGTAATCACCTGTCCTCCGACGTGTGCGGCCTCTGCGGCCGTCCTAGACGACTCCCACCCCGTCATCGAGAGGGCCTGGCCCGATCCCTTCGGGTTGTTGTAGGATTTCCAATTACATCTGGCTCTTGGCGACGGGGGTCCGCGATTCGCCCCTCCCGGCCGAATGCCTGTTCCGATTCGGTTGAAACTTTTTCACACGAGAGAGGACGTATCCAGCAGCGATCCCTGTGATCGGGGGCCCTCCCGATTGATGCCGCCTGGCGGCGCATGCTCTTAAAGTTTGCGTAAAAACCACCGATTTGGGGCGTTGTAGGATTTCCAATTACATCTGGCTCTTGGCGATGGGGGTCCGCGATTCGCCCCTCCCGGCCGAGTGCCTGGTCCGATTCGGTCAGAACTTTCGCACACAAGAGAAGACGTACCCAGCAGCGATCCCTGTGATCGGGGGCCCTTCCGGTTGATGCCGCCGGGCGGTGCATGTTCCCAAAGTTTGTGTAAAAAACACCGACTTGGGGCGCAGGGTCCTGCCGGTAAGAGACGAGCTCTGGCCCCCGGCATGGTGCGGTTCGTGATGGCGCACCCATGTAGGCCAAGGACATGAGAAAAAAAAATACTGAAAAAAAAATTTGGACTTAGAAAAAAGTTTGGACTTAGAATAAAGTTTGGACTTAGAAAATTTTTCAGAAAACAGCCCAGAAAACGGACAAAAAAGCGACGATGGAGTTCGGAGGCGCCAAGTCCTCAAGAGTTTACGGTAGGCTTTTGGCGGCGCCCGCTAAACTCCGAAAACGGGTCGAGTTCAGAGCAAACCGGCTCGTGGGTCTCCAGACCCACGAGGGTGTTGGTGACTGAACCGAGAGACCCTTTTTGGGCCCAAAGTCCGGCGGATGGGGAGGGGTAAGTGGGTGCCCAAAGTCCTCAACCTGCTCACTTAAAAATAATATAGGGAGTAGATGCCTTTTGAGCAGGCTCGACAAATTTCCTATTGGACTTGGATATTTTTCTGTAATCACCTGTCCTCCGACGTGTGCGGCCTCTGCGGCCGTCCTAGACGACTCCCACCCCGTCATCGAGAGGGCCTGGCCCGATCCCTTCGGGTTGTTGTAGGATTTCCAATTACATCTGGCTCTTGGCGACGGGGGTCCGCGATTCGCCCCTCCCGGCCGAATGCCTGTTCCGATTCGGTTGAAACTTTTTCACACGAGAGAGGACGTATCCAGCAGCGATCCCTGTGATCGGGGGCCCTCCCGATTGATGCCGCCTGGCGGCGCATGCTCTTAAAGTTTGCGTAAAAACCACCGATTTGGGGCGTTGTAGGATTTCCAACTACATCTGGCTCTTGGCGATGGGGGTCCGAGATTCGCCCGTCCCGGCCGAGTGCTTGGTTCGATTCGGTCAGAACTTTCGCACAAAAGAGAAGACGTACCCAGCAGCAATTCCCGTGATCGGGGGCCCTCCCGGTTGATGCCGCCGGGCGGCGCATGCTCCCAAAGTTTGCGTAAAAACCACCGATTTTGGGCGTTGTAGGATTTCCAATTACATCTGGCTCTTGGCGATGGGGGTCCGCGATTCGCCCCTCCCGGCCGAGTGCCTGGTCCGATTCGGTCAGAACTTTCGCACACAAGAGAAGACGTACCCAGCAGCGATCCCTGTGATCGGGGGCCCTTCCGGTTGATGCCGCCGGGCGGTGCATGTTCCCAAAGTTTGTGTAAAAAACACCGATTTGGGGCGCAGGGTCCTGCCGGTAAGAGACGAGCTCTGGCCCCCGGCATGGTGCGGTTCGTGATGGCGCACCCATGTAGGCCAAGGACATGAGAAAAAAAAATACTGAAAAAAAAAATTTGGACTTCGAAAATTTTTCAGAAAAGTACTCTGGACTTTTGATTTTTTTAGGTGGACAAAAAAAACACCTGGTGGGTGGAAAATGTACGCCGTGTCAGACGGCCGGAAATCGGTTGCACCCGGTCCCGGCTCCTTCCTCGGACTTTTGTCAAAAGTTGGCCTAATTAACGGACGGACAATGGCTCGAATTCGTAGGCAAAAAGACCTCAAGAGATACGGTAGGCTTTTGGCGGCGCCCGCTAAACTCCGAGAACGAGTCGAGTTCAGAGCAAGCCGGCTGGTGGGTGCCGGCACCCACGAGGGTGTTGGTGACCGAACCGAGAGACCTTCTTTGGGCCCATAGTCCGGCGGATGGGGAGGGGTAAGTGGGTGCCCCCAGTCCTCAACCTGCTCACAATAATATAGGGTGTAGATGCCTTTTGACCAGGCTCGAAAAATTTCTTATTGGACTTGGATATTTTTCTTTAATCACCTGTCCTCCGACGTCTGCGGCCTCTGCGGCCGTCCTAGACGACTCCCACCCCGGCGTCGAGAGGGCCGGGCCCGATCCCTTCGGGTTGTTGTAGGATTTCCAATTACATCTGGCTCTTGGCGATGGGGTCCGCGATTCGCCCCTCCCGGCCGAGTGCCTGGTCCGATTCGGTCAGAACTTTCGCACACAAGAGAAGACGTACCCAGCAGCGATCCCTGTGATCGGGGGCCCTTCCGGTTGATGCCGCCGGGCGGTGCATGTTCCCAAAGTTTGTGTAAAAAACACCGATTTGGGGCGCAGGGTCCTGCCGGTAAGAGACGAGCTCTGGCCCCCGGCATGGTGCGGTTCGTGATGGCGCACCCATGTAGGCCAAGGACATGAGAAAAAAAAATACTGAAAAAAAAAATTTGGACTTAGAAAAAAGTTTGGACTTAGAAAAAAGTTTGGACTTAGAAAATTTTTCAGAAAACAGCCCAGAAAACGGACAAAAAAGCGACGATGGAGTTCGGAGGCGCCAAGTCCTCAAGAGTTTACGGTAGGCTTTTGGCGGCGCCCGCTAAACTCCGAAAACGGGTCGAGTTCAGAGCAAACCGGCTCGTGGGTCTCCAGACCCACGAGGGTGTTGGTGACTGAACCGAGAGACCCTTTTTGGGCCCAAAGTCCGGCGGATGGGGAGGGGTAAGTGGGTGCCCAAAGTCCTCAACCTGCTCACTTAAAAATAATATAGGGAGTAGATGCCTTTTGAGCAGGCTCGACAAATTTCCTATTGGACTTGGATATTTTTCTGTAATCACCTGTCCTCCGACGTGTGCGGCCTCTGCGGCCGTCCTAGACGACTCCCACCCCGTCATCGAGAGGGCCTGGCCCGATCCCTTCGGGTTGTTGTAGGATTTCCAATTACATCTGGCTCTTGGCGACGGGGGTCCGCGATTCGCCCCTCCCGGCCGAATGCCTGTTCCGATTCGGTTGAAACTTTTTCACACGAGAGAGGACGTATCCAGCAGCGATCCCTGTGATCGGGGGCCCTCCCGATTGATGCCGCCTGGCGGCGCATGCTCTTAAAGTTTGCGTAAAAACCACCGATTTGGGGCGTTGTAGGATTTCCAATTACATCTGGCTCTTGGCGATGGGGGTCCGCGATTCGCCCCTCCCGGCCGAGTGCCTGGTCCGATTCGGTCAGAACTTTCGCACACAAGAGAAGACGTACCCAGCAGCGATCCCTGTGATCGGGGGCCCTTCCGGTTGATGCCGCCGGGCGGTGCATGTTCCCAAAGTTTGTGTAAAAAACACCGATTTGGGGCGCAGGGTCCTGCCGGTAAGAGACGAGCTCTGGCCCCCGGCATGGTGCGGTTCGTGATGGCGCACCCATGTAGGCCAAGGACATGAGAAAAAAAAATACTGAAAAAAAAAATTTGGACTTAGAAAATTTTTCAGAAAAGTACTCTGGACTTTTGATTTTTTTAGGTGGACAAAAAAAACACCGGGTGGGTGGAAAATGTACGCCGTGTCAGACGGCCGGAAATCGGTTGCACCCGGTCCCGGCTCCTTCCTCGGACTTTTGTCAAAAGTTGGCCTAATTAACGGACGGACAATGGCTCGAATTCGTAGGCAAAAAGACCTCAAGAGATACGGTAGGCTTTTGGCGGCGCCCGCTAAACTCCGAGAACGAGTCGAGTTCAGAGCAAGCCGGCTGGTGGGTGCCGGCACCCACGAGGGTGTTGGTGACCGAACCGAGAGACCTTCTTTGGGCCCATAGTCCGGCGGATGGGGAGGGGTAAGTGGGTGCCCCCAGTCCTCAACCTGCTCACAATAATATAGGGTGTAGATGCCTTTTGACCAGGCTCGAAAAATTTCTTATTGGACTTGGATATTTTTCTTTAATCACCTGTCCTCCGACGTCTGCGGCCTCTGCGGCCGTCCTAGACGACTCCCACCCCGGCGTCGAGAGGGCCGGGCCCGATCCCTTCGGGTTGTTGTAGGATTTCCAATTACATCTGGCTCTTGGCGATGGGGTCCGCGATTCGCCCCTCCCGGCCGAGTGCCTGGTCCGATTCGGTCAGAACTTTCGCACACAAGAGAAGACGTACCCAGCAGCGATCCCTGTGATCGGGGGCCCTTCCGGTTGATGCCGCCGGGCGGTGCATGTTCCCAAAGTTTGTGTAAAAAACACCGATTTGGGGCGCAGGGTCCTGCCGGTAAGAGACGAGCTCTGGCCCCCGGCATGGTGCGGTTCGTGATGGCGCACCCATGTAGGCCAAGGACATGAGAAAAAAAAATACTGAAAAAAAAAATTTGGACTTAGAAAAAAGTTTGGACTTAGAAAAAAGTTTGGACTTAGAAAATTTTTCAGAAAACAGCCCAGAAAACGGACAAAAAAGCGACGATGGAGTTCGGAGGCGCCAAGTCCTCAAGAGTTTACGGTAGGCTTTTGGCGGCGCCCGCTAAACTCCGAAAACGGGTCGAGTTCAGAGCAAACCGGCTCGTGGGTCTCCAGACCCACGAGGGTGTTGGTGACTGAACCGAGAGACCCTTTTTGGGCCCAAAGTCCGGCGGATGGGGAGGGGTAAGTGGGTGCCCAAAGTCCTCAACCTGCTCACTTAAAAATAATATAGGGAGTAGATGCCTTTTGAGCAGGCTCGACAAATTTCCTATTGGACTTGGATATTTTTCTGTAATCACCTGTCCTCCGACGTGTGCGGCCTCTGCGGCCGTCCTAGACGACTCCCACCCCGTCATCGAGAGGGCCTGGCCCGATCCCTTCGGGTTGTTGTAGGATTTCCAATTACATCTGGCTCTTGGCGACGGGGGTCCGCGATTCGCCCCTCCCGGCCGAATGCCTATTTCGATTCGGTTGAAACTTTTTCACACGAGAGAGGACGTATCCAGCAGCGATCCCTGTGATCGGGGGCCCTCCCGATTGATGCCGCCTGGCGGCGCATGCTCTTAAAGTTTGCGTAAAAACCACCGATTTGGGGCGTTGTAGGATTTCCAACTACATCTGGCTCTTGGCGATGGGGGTCCGAGATTCGCCCGTCCCGGCCGAGTGCTTGGTTCGATTCGGTCAGAACTTTCGCACAAAAGAGAAGACGTACCCAGCAGCAATTCCCGTGATCGGGGGCCCTCCCGGTTGATGCCGCCGGGCGGCGCATGCTCCCAAAGTTTGCGTAAAAACCACCGATTTTGGGCGTTGTAGGATTTCCAATTACATCTGGCTCTTGGCGATGGGGGTCCGCGATTCGCCCCTCCCGGCCGAGTGCCTGGTCCGATTCGGTCAGAACTTTCGCACACAAGAGAAGACGTACCCAGCAGCGATCCCTGTGATCGGGGGCCCTTCCGGTTGATGCCGCCGGGCGGTGCATGTTCCCAAAGTTTGTGTAAAAAACACCGATTTGGGGCGCAGGGTCCTGCCGGTAAGAGACGAGCTCTGGCCCCCGGCATGGTGCGGTTCGTGATGGCGCACCCATGTAGGCCAAGGACATGAGAAAAAAAAATACTGAAAAAAAAAATTTGGACTTAGAAAATTTTTCAGAAAAGTACTCTGGACTTTTGATTTTTTTAGGTGGACAAAAAAAACACCGGGTGGGTGGAAAATGTACGCCGTGTCAGACGGCCGGAAATCGGTTGCACCCGGTCCCGGCTCCTTCCTCGGACTTTTGTCAAAAGTTGGCCTAATTAACGGACGGACAATGGCTCGAATTCGTAGGCAAAAAGACCTCAAGAGATACGGTAGGCTTTTGGCGGCGCCCGCTAAACTCCGAGAACGAGTCGAGTTCAGAGCAAGCCGGCTGGTGGGTGCCGGCACCCACGAGGGTGTTGGTGACCGAACCGAGAGACCTTCTTTGGGCCCATAGTCCGGCGGATGGGGAGGGGTAAGTGGGTGCCCCCAGTCCTCAACCTGCTCACAATAATATAGGGTGTAGATGCCTTTTGACCAGGCTCGAAAAATTTCTTATTGGACTTGGATATTTTTCTTTAATCACCTGTCCTCCGACGTCTGCGGCCTCTGCGGCCGTCCTAGACGACTCCCACCCCGGCGTCGAGAGGGCCGGGCCCGATCCCTTCGGGTTGTTGTAGGATTTCCAATTACATCTGGCTCTTGGCGATGGGGTCCGCGATTCGCCCCTCCCGGCCGAGTGCCTGGTCCGATTCGGTCAGAACTTTCGCACACAAGAGAAGACGTACCCAGCAGCGATCCCTGTGATCGGGGGCCCTTCCGGTTGATGCCGCCGGGCGGTGCATGTTCCCAAAGTTTGTGTAAAAAACACCGATTTGGGGCGCAGGGTCCTGCCGGTAAGAGACGAGCTCTGGCCCCCGGCATGGTGCGGTTCGTGATGGCGCACCCATGTAGGCCAAGGACATGAGAAAAAAAAATACTGAAAAAAAAAATTTGGACTTAGAAAAAAGTTTGGACTTGGAAAAAAGTTTGGACTTAGAAAATTTTTCAGAAAACAGCCCAGAAAACGGACAAAAAAGCGACGATGGAGTTCGGAGGCGCCAAGTCCTCAAGAGTTTACGGTAGGCTTTTGGCGGCGCCCGCTAAACTCCGAAAACGGGTCGAGTTCAGAGCAAACCGGCTCGTGGGTCTCCAGACCCACGAGGGTGTTGGTGACTGAACCGAGAGACCCTTTTTGGGCCCAAAGTCCGGCGGATGGGGAGGGGTAAGTGGGTGCCCAAAGTCCTCAACCTGCTCACTTAAAAATAATATAGGGAGTAGATGCCTTTTGAGCAGGCTCGACAAATTTCCTATTGGACTTGGATATTTTTCTGTAATCACCTGTCCTCCGACGTGTGCGGCCTCTGCGGCCGTCCTAGACGACTCCCACCCCGTCATCGAGAGGGCCTGGCCCGATCCCTTCGGGTTGTTGTAGGATTTCCAATTACATCTGGCTCTTGGCGACGGGGGTCCGCGATTCGCCCCTCCCGGCCGAATGCCTGTTCCGATTCGGTTGAAACTTTTTCACACGAGAGAGGACGTATCCAGCAGCGATCCCTGTGATCGGGGGCCCTCCCGATTGATGCCGCCTGGCGGCGCATGCTCTTAAAGTTTGCGTAAAAACCACCGATTTGGGGCGTTGTAGGATTTCCAACTACATCTGGCTCTTGGCGATGGGGGTCCGAGATTCGCCCGTCCCGGCCGAGTGCTTGGTTCGATTCGGTCAGAACTTTCGCACAAAAGAGAAGACGTACCCAGCAGCGATTCCCGTGATCGGGGGCCCTCCCGGTTGATGCCGCCGGGCGGCGCATGCTCCTAAAGTTTGCGTAAAAACCACCGATTTTGGGCGTTGTAGGATTTCCAATTACATCTGGCTCTTGGCGATGGGGGTCCGCGATTCGCCCCTCCCGGCCGAGTGCCTGGTCCGATTCGGTCAGAACTTTCGCACACAAGAGAAGACGTACCCAGCAGCGATCCCTGTGATCGGGGGCCCTTCCGGTTGATGCCGCCGGGCGGTGCATGTTCCCAAAGTTTGTGTAAAAAACACCGATTTGGGGCGCAGGGTCCTGCCGGTAAGAGACGAGCTCTGGCCCCCGGCATGGTGCGGTTCGTGATGGCGCACCCATGTAGGCCAAGGACATGAGAAAAAAAAATACTGAAAAAAAAAATTTGGACTTAGAAAATTTTTCAGAAAAGTACTCTGGACTTTTGATTTTTTTAGGTGGACAAAAAAAACACCGGGTGGGTGGAAAATGTACGCCGTGTCAGACGGCCGGAAATCGGTTGCACCCGGTCCCGGCTCCTTCCTCGGACTTTTGTCAAAAGTTGGCCTAATTAACGGACGGACAATGGCTCGAATTCGTAGGCAAAAAGACCTCAAGAGATACGGTAGGCTTTTGGCGGCGCCCGCTAAACTCCGAGAACGAGTCGAGTTCAGAGCAAGCCGGCTGGTGGGTGCCGGCACCCACGAGGGTGTTGGTGACCGAACCGAGAGACCTTCTTTGGGCCCATAGTCCGGCGGATGGGGAGGGGTAAGTGGGTGCCCCCAGTCCTCAACCTGCTCACAATAATATAGGGTGTAGATGCCTTTTGACCAGGCTCGAAAAATTTCTTATTGGACTTGGATATTTTTCTTTAATCACCTGTCCTCCGACGTCTGCGGCCTCTGCGGCCGTCCTAGACGACTCCCACCCCGGCGTCGAGAGGGCCGGGCCCGATCCCTTCGGGTTGTTGTAGGATTTCCAATTACATCTGGCTCTTGGCGATGGGGTCCGCGATTCGCCCCTCCCGGCCGAGTGCCTGGTCCGATTCGGTCAGAACTTTCGCACACAAGAGAAGACGTACCCAGCAGCGATCCCTGTGATCGGGGGCCCTTCCGGTTGATGCCGCCGGGCGGTGCATGTTCCCAAAGTTTGTGTAAAAAACACCGATTTGGGGCGCAGGGTCCTGCCGGTAAGAGACGAGCTCTGGCCCCCGGCATGGTGCGGTTCGTGATGGCGCACCCATGTAGGCCAAGGACATGAGAAAAAAAAATACTGAAAAAAAAAATTTGGACTTAGAAAAAAGTTTGGACTTAGAAAAAAGTTTGGACTTAGAAAATTTTTCAGAAAACAGCCCAGAAAACGGACAAAAAAGCGACGATGGAGTTCGGAGGCGCCAAGTCCTCAAGAGTTTACGGTAGGCTTTTGGCGGCGCCCGCTAAACTCCGAAAACGGGTCGAGTTCAGAGCAAACCGGCTCGTGGGTCTCCAGACCCACGAGGGTGTTGGTGACTGAACCGAGAGACCCTTTTTGGGCCCAAAGTCCGGCGGATGGGGAGGGGTAAGTGGGTGCCCAAAGTCCTCAACCTGCTCACTTAAAAATAATATAGGGAGTAGATGCCTTTTGAGCAGGCTCGACAAATTTCCTATTGGACTTGGATATTTTTCTGTAATCACCTGTCCTCCGACGTGTGCGGCCTCTGCGGCCGTCCTAGACGACTCCCACCCCGTCATCGAGAGGGCCTGGCCCGATCCCTTCGGGTTGTTGTAGGATTTCCAATTACATCTGGCTCTTGGCGACGGGGGTCCGCGATTCGCCCCTCCCGGCCGAGTGCCTATTCCGATTCGGTTGAAACTTTTCACACGAGAGAGGACGTATCCAGCAGCGATCCCTGTGATCGGGGGCCCTCCCGATTGATGCCGCCTGGCGGCGCATGCTCTTAAAGTTTGCGTAAAAACCACCGATTTGGGGCGTTGTAGGATTTCCAACTACATCTGGCTCTTGGCGATGGGGGTCCGAGATTCGCCCGTCCCGGCCGAGTGCTTGGTTCGATTCGGTCAGAACTTTCGCACAAAAGAGAAGACGTACCCAGCAGCAATTCCCGTGATCGGGGGCCCTCCCGGTTGATGCCGCCGGGCGGCGCATGCTCCCAAAGTTTGCGTAAAAACCACCGATTTTGGGCGTTGTAGGATTTCCAATTACATCTGGCTCTTGGCGATGGGGGTCCGCGATTCGCCCCTCCCGGCCGAGTGCCTGGTCCGATTCGGTCAGAACTTTCGCACACAAGAGAAGACGTACCCAGCAGCGATCCCTGTGATCGGGGGCCCTTCCGGTTGATGCCGCCGGGCGGTGCATGTTCCCAAAGTTTGTGTAAAAAACACCGATTTGGGGCGCAGGGTCCTGCCGGTAAGAGACGAGCTCTGGCCCCCGGCATGGTGCGGTTCGTGATGGCGCACCCATGTAGGCCAAGGACATGAGAAAAAAAAATACTGAAAAAAAAAATTTGGACTTAGAAAATTTTTCAGAAAAGTACTCTGGACTTTTGATTTTTTTAGGTGGACAAAAAAAACACCGGGTGGGTGGAAAATGTACGCCGTGTCAGACGGCCGGAAATCGGTTGCACCCGGTCCCGGCTCCTTCCTCGGACTTTTGTCAAAAGTTGGCCTAATTAACGGACGGACAATGGCTCGAATTCGTAGGCAAAAAGACCTCAAGAGATACGGTAGGCTTTTGGCGGCGCCCGCTAAACTCCGAGAACGAGTCGAGTTCAGAGCAAGCCGGCTGGTGGGTGCCGGCACCCACGAGGGTGTTGGTGACCGAACCGAGAGACCTTCTTTGGGCCCATAGTCCGGCGGATGGGGAGGGGTAAGTGGGTGCCCCCAGTCCTCAACCTGCTCACAATAATATAGGGTGTAGATGCCTTTTGACCAGGCTCGAAAAATTTCTTATTGGACTTGGATATTTTTCTTTAATCACCTGTCCTCCGACGTCTGCGGCCTCTGCGGCCGTCCTAGACGACTCCCACCCCGGCGTCGAGAGGGCCGGGCCCGATCCCTTCGGGTTGTTGTAGGATTTCCAATTACATCTGGCTCTTGGCGATGGGGTCCGCGATTCGCCCCTCCCGGCCGAGTGCCTGGTCCGATTCGGTCAGAACTTTCGCACACAAGAGAAGACGTACCCAGCAGCGATCCCTGTGATCGGGGGCCCTTCCGGTTGATGCCGCCGGGCGGTGCATGTTCCCAAAGTTTGTGTAAAAAACACCGATTTGGGGCGCAGGGTCCTGCCGGTAAGAGACGAGCTCTGGCCCCCGGCATGGTGCGGTTCGTGATGGCGCACCCATGTAGGCCAAGGACATGAGAAAAAAAAATACTGAAAAAAAAAATTTGGACTTAGAAAAAAGTTTGGACTTAGAAAAAAAGTTTGGACTTAGAAAATTTTTCAGAAAACAGCCCAGAAAACGGACAAAAAAGCGACGATGGAGTTCGGAGGCGCCAAGTCCTCAAGAGTTTACGGTAGGCTTTTGGCGGCGCCCGCTAAACTCCGAAAACGGGTCGAGTTCAGAGCAAACCGGCTCGTGGGTCTCCAGACCCACGAGGGTGTTGGTGACTGAACCGAGAGACCCTTTTTGGGCCCAAAGTCCGGCGGATGGGGAGGGGTAAGTGGGTGCCC
>NW_022985801.1:0-21608 GCF_902459465.1 Asterias rubens
CTTTTCACCTAAACAAAATTTGTTTTGTAACTGGTTTAAGATTAGTCAATACATTGGTTATTTATTGAAAAAAATAAACAACAGATCTTAAAAAATTGAAAGAAATTTTAAGTATCAAACAGCTTAAAACAATTGAATTAAATGAATGTGATGGAATACCTGGAGACCTCCAGCAGAAAGTCATTGAAAGCCCTTTGCTTCATCAGACCTTTGCACACCTGTTTTACAATTTGCAAGATTAGTCTCCTGAAAGGTCTGAATAAGTACGGGATCAAGATCTTAGGAGCTATGTTGGAATTATGACCCCTGGAGTAATATTATCCGAGGAATTTTAGGAACAGATTTCTCAGAGATGAATGTACTTTGGATGTTTTGTTGTTAACAAGGCCGACTTTAATAAGTTTGAATTCAGATGCAAGTCTTAAATTTCTCTTTTCGAAATTCTTAAACCTCTGTTCTCTTTTTTTGCATAGTTAATTGAACTAAGAATTGTACAAACCTGTGCTTATGATAAAGATGACAGTTCTTTAAAAAAGGTTACCTACAACGAATTTATATTGACAAAACTGTGGGTCAAAAAAGGTCAAAAGAACTGGGTCTGTTTCAATGATATTTTTCATGGAAAGCTTAACATTGACAAATTAAGAAACTGAGATTGTCTTTAAACTTTCTGTAAGGTTTCTGTTCCATTGATTGATAAAGTGTGATGCAAGGTTCAATTTATATTGGTGTGAGTTTACTTGGAGAGGAATGACTTATATTCTTCCCTGCATGGTTAACTTGACTGGGGTTCCCAAGAGAGCTCTCCAAAGAGCTTGTTAAGACAAACCAGAATGAGCTTGTTTAGACTAACCATACCCAGGTTCAGGGAGGACCATACCCTTTGGGAAATCAAATCTAATGTCATAGGGATAGGGTCAAATTACTGCATGGGCTGTGGAAATCAATCATAATCTTAGGATGAGTTATGCTAGAGCCTTATATAGGCAAACCAAAAGGAGAGAACAAAGTAGGCACAAAAATAAGAAAAGTGTTTTTTTTTTTTTGAAAGAGGAAAAAAAAATAAAAAAAATAACAATAATCAGGCATCTCAAAGCACATGATTCTGCAACAAGGGTGTTTTTTATTTCATATTATTTTGGATGACCAGTTGGCTGCAATATTTGATAGGTTTATAATTCTGTTTGGTTCCACCAAGTGAAGATACTACACATATAGTTATGGACCATTACAAAAAGGAAAGTATGCCCTACCTATAATCTTTTACTGTGTGTGAATTTTTAAACCCTTACAAATATATTTTTTCTTAGTAATACCTTTGTTGACCTTAGAATGAACCGTTAACCAATTTAATTACTAGTCCTTCGAGACATTTCCCTTTGAAAAGTTGATTAGAATTGTAATTTTTTTTTAAATGAGATGTAAATTGATAAGCTGTTTACCTGAACTTTGTTGAGTGCTATCCCTGCCCATAGCATGTATGTTGTTGCAATCTGTGCATAGGAAGACAGCAATTTAGACATTATTTTGAAAAATTTTAAAGGCCTCTTTTCTTAAAGGGTGTGCACAACAAACAGGATAAGGACGAATCAATAATGGTTTCTTGCTTAAGGACACAAGCATCACGACTGGGATTCGAACCCACACTCTGCTGATCAGAGACACCAGAGTTTGAGTCCGGTGTTCTTATCTGCTTGACCACAACACACAACTTTAATGAGAGACTTTTAGGCAGTACACTCTGGCCTTATTATAGGTGTGCGCAACATAGGTAAAATTGAAAGTACAAGTTAACAAGTTGGAAGAAGTACCTATAGAAGTACCTATAATCATGGATAAATGAGTAGAACAACTTCAAATTATTAACTTTTGGACTTCAAAAAGATAAAACCAACACTTTTGATCATTTCTTCAAAACAGTCTGACTATAGTATTTCAAGTTAAGGGTATATGTTATAAACCATTTAAGTTGTGTGCAAATCTCTGAGCAAAGCATATACATTTTCACTCATGCCAAAAAGTCAATACAAATACAGTTTTTAAATCAACAATATGATCTTACCGCCAATCCATCTTCTGTGAAAGGAGCACTTCCATAACTTTTGGACAACTGCAGTACACCTGAAAGAAAAATAAATAAAAGACTGGAGTGTCACTTCAGAATGCATAAAATGAAACAGAAAGGCAAATTATCAAATTAGACCCCCAAAAGCAGAAGAAATAACATCAAAAGCAAATAAACTAGACATTGAGAGTTTGTGAACAAACTCTAGGTGTTCGGTTTCCGAGAGTAAAAGCCTGGTGTAAAAAACAAATATTGCACCTTGCTTTGTTCTCAAGATTTGTAATAACTGATCAAAATTGCAAAAATTGTCAAAACAACATGATGCCGTCATCATGACGTTTTTTCGAGTTCAAGAAACTCTTGTCCTTGACTAACAATACACCAAGTTTTACCTCCGTCGAACTTTTGGTTTAGCAGACACAGCTTTGAAAAGTGCACCTTTAAAGCAATACCACGTGACACATGATGACGTCATCAAGCTAAGACTTCACAGATATGTTGCTATTATGAAGGAGATTACAATGTATGTATACCATTTTGAAACAATTGACAAAAACTCTTACACAAACATCTAGTAAAAGTGTATTTTTAGATGTTTTTAATCTGCTGCTAGAGGGCGCACTTATTTTTGGTGACGTAATCGGTAATTAATTTTTTAAACCAGACCATTTGCCTGACTTGTGTTATGTGATTGACCTTTTGATCTGTCTAAACCGGAAAGTGGACTGTAAAAACGCTTTGAAAACGCGTTATTTAAAGCTTTTAGGTTGAAATGTACACCTTTTGATGGTTACAATCACTTCTATACAAGTCTGGACAACGGTCTGGTTTTAAAAAAATACTTACCGATGACTCATCAAAAATTAGTGCGCAAGAAAAGGTCACCAACATATCCATTGTTGTGAAGTTTGTAAAGCACTTTCACATAATGTATAGATTGTCAAAATAGCTTATGTGGTTGAGGAAATATGAACTTATGAAATATTGACGACCGTAGAAGAGACTAACAAACAGTAAGGGACACGTACGTTTTAAACGCCTTGAACGAAGACTATTGTACGCGAAGCTTTTCGCGCTCTATGGGTGATCACTGGAGCGTGACTCTGCTACTCGACTAGTTCAATACACGTGGTGTAGACCTACGTGTTTAATGTGTATGCACCTACCAATGGGGGATTTACGTAGTTATTTAGACATGAATTTTGAAATTTTCAACATCTTTTTTGAGCCGGAAGACAAGGTCAAAATGGGGTCATGTCTGTGAGGCGTTTACGGAGTTTTCAATGACCAATTCTGATAATGTATTGATTGTAAGAATCCATCATATAGATCAAGAGTTATGATTTTTTGAAATAATAAACTTTGAATTTTCATAACTCAAGAACGGATGATGTCATCATGACGTAACTTCAATGGTTTCTTGTCCTAATAAATATCTAACTATGTGTGAAGTTTCAAGTTCATACAATCTTTGGAAAGATGTTTCTGTTTGGGGACAAGGGACGTACAGAAGAAGAAAGAAGAAGAAGAAGTATCAATAAATAAATAAAAAACGAACAAAAATAAGAGGTGTTCCGGGCTGTTGGTCAGAACACCTAATTAAACAATTCAGTAAACAGAGAGAAATGACTGACCTGTTATTTCCCCGTTTGGTGAGAGCAGAGGTAGACACAGGAGAGCTTGAGCGTTACTATTCTCAATCCAGTCCCTTGGGGAAATCGGTCATCCTAGAACAAAACAAATAATAATTCAAAATTAACTTTGTGTTAACTCTCACAAATAACAATTCAAAATTAACTTTTTGTTAACTCTCACTAGACATATTGCAACGTAAATTTGTGTTTGCTAAAACAGAGGACAAAGAGGAATCCAGCTGATCAGAAAATGTTAAAAATTTGATAAACTCTTATCAATTAAACAAACACGTAGACTCTAAACAAAGTAAGGGGCCTATATGGAGGAGCGGGAGAGCCTAATTGCAAAAAGAAATCGATGTGGGGTGAGTTGAGAGAGGAGACAGGATGTAAGAGTAGTAGTGGAGGTAGGAATCACAATGGGCTAATTGACACCTGCACGCACATCACACGCGGCGACTCCACTTGAGCAATAGGTTAATGTGGTAAATGCCGCGTCGCCTAAAATGCACAATTCACTGAATAACGCAGTGATTGCCCACAAAATGACGCAACCAAGATTATTCCGATGACGACGCGAGGTAAATTGGGTCAATAGGGGAGATTTGGAGGTAGGGTTTAAAGTAAGTGAGGGGGTTAATATGGGGACTTAAGAGGTTGGCTAGAGGAGGAGCTAGGTATGAGAGGCAAAACAGGGGACACTAAGAATACAGTAGGGTGATGGGAAGTATGGTAAACTGCAAGTTAATTGTGTGGGTGTGGGGAGGCTGGCTTGGAGAGGAGGCGGTATACTGCAGAAGGAAAAGGGATATGCATGTCTACACTGAAAGAAAAACTTACCCCAGAATGTCATCCACCATGACGCTCCTTAGTGTGAGCCACATAGGCTGAGATGGTCGTTCCTGGAACAACGGGACCAAACATTATCTGCTGGATTCTGCAATAGAAATTAAGAAACAATACTTAGTATGATTTTGGGAAGATCCACAACCTGTGTATGAATGTTCAACCGTTATGTATTTCTAAAGAATATTACTTAATTCATCTGGGCCCACTCTATAAAGCCTGTAAGCACAACAAAATTGCTAAGGCACAGACAAGTTTTGCTTAGCAGGAACCAGTATCCAGCTCAAACTAAATTAAGTTTGCATTTGTTTGGCTGGTGCCCAGCTCAATATTTGCCTAGCAAAGAATTTGTCAATCAGTATCTTAAGCTAAGCAGCTCTAAATCACATTTGATAAAAGTATAACCAGGGTCTTGTGTGTGATTATTAAAAGCGAGAGGTCTACCCGGCAGGGGTGGTACAACAGAGCAGGATTGCTCCATGGTTGTATAGCAAGTGTGTGACGCAAGAGCAAGAGGTCTATAATGGGCAGGGGTGGGGGTGTAAGGGGCCGGGGTTTACATATTTGTAAATGTGCCTTACCTTCCGTTAGTTTCTCTGCTAGATGCATGTCCTGCAAGTGTGCAAACAACACTAGAAACCATCACATAATCATAAACAAGATGAACATAGAATTAGCTGTTCCAAACATATTGCTTAAAAGGACCAATGGTGTTTAATGCAAAAAATTGTTTAATGGCCAGACATTTCGACCCTAGCAGGTTCTTTCTTGAAGGCTAAATGACAAATTACAACAAACATGAATTGAATGGTTGTAATACTATAGTTGCATGAAATAAATCGTGAAGTTGTTAGAAAATTAAAATTTTAAACTAAATACCTTGGAGCTAACTGTGTACAGAAGAAATCATCAGCTTGAAACACTGTGGAATTTAAGAAGAAACAATACTTGTTGTTAAACATGTTTACAAAATGATATGCCAATATTTTATCACCTTCTTGTGGTAACATGTTGAGCGAACTAACTTTGAGCTGAATTGAATAAAAACATAAACCTATAAAAACAGGTCATAATCACGTCTTGAGAGTGTCGATTCTTTTTATTTCTAGTTTTAAAAAAAAGGAACCAACCCAATGGAAATTTTTTCAAATAGGCAAGATTGTGTTTTTAGTGAGAAGAATAAGAAGTGGGCCAATTTCTTAGCGCTGCTCATTTGTAAGCAAATTTCTGTGCTAACTATAATAAAAAAAGAATATGCTTAAGTTGTCAGCTTATTTCACAGGTTAGCAAGAAAATAAGGCGACCAGCTTGTGCAATCATCATGAAATTAATTTCTCATGCGATTCAATATCATACAGTAATTAGCAACAAGGCCAATTTCATAGCACTGCTTAATGGTAAGCAAATTTTCATGCTCACTGTAGCAGACAAATGTAGCCAAGGTGCAAGCGTATTTCACAGGTTAATTAGCAGAAAATTTAGGCGGCCATCTTCTGCTTTGCATTGTTACATATTTTACTTTCGTGCAGCGTTCACGCCATTTCGTGTGCTTACGGTTAGCAATGCTATGGTTATGGAAATCGCACAGTAGCACAAATCGGCCGCTAAGCCGCTCCATGAAATTGGGCCCAGAAGGTTTGAGCGTTCCTTTTTGCCACTGCATCTTACCTGTAGCTACTACACTGCTCAATCTATACAGCATTTCAGGGACTTCTTTGCCTTCCTCAATAACATTCACCATTTCTGTCAACATCTTCTGTCTGTCCGTCTTTTCTCCAGCATCTGAGGAAGAACAAAGTTAATAAATGAGAGTTATTATTTGGTTGGTCCTTCACAAAGAATACCCTTGAATCTACACTTTATCTGCTAACACTAGTCCAATGACTTGTACACTTAAAGGTCAAGTTCTACCAGTGTGGGTAAGTATCAGACATTATGGAGAGCGGCTGCTGAACTCTGCATCTAGAACTAGGACACAGTGTCACGACCGGGATTAAAGGAACACGTTGCCTTGGATCTGTCGAGTTGGTCTTCGAAAAGCATTTGTAAACCGTTTGTTATAAAATGAATAGGTTGAAAGATGTTTTAAAAGTAGAATACATGATCCACACAAATTTGCCTCGAAATTGCGTGGTTTTCATTTTACTTTGCGAACTAACACGGTCGGCCATTTATGGGAGTCAAAATTTGACTCCCATAAATGGCCGACCATGTTCGTCGACGAGGCAAAGGGAAAACCGTGCAATTTCGAGGCAAATTTGTGTGGATCATTGTATTCTACTTTTAAAACATCTTTCCAACAATATGCAATTTATAACAAACGGTTATAAATGCTTTTTATAGACCAACTCGTCCGATCCAAGGCAACGTTTTCCTTTAAAACCTACACTCTGCTGAACAGAAGCACCAGAGCTTGAGTTTGGTGCTCTTATCCGCTCAGCCACAACACCTCTAGGGCAGTCTTTTTACTCTATGTTTACATACCAGTCTTTCCTTAGATGCACTTCTTAGTCTTGAGCATCTTCCTAATATACAAAACCCCTAGGACAGTCTTTTTTACTCTTTGTTCACATACCAGTGTTTCCTTAGATACACTTCTTAGTCTTGAGCATCTTCCTAAATATACAACACCCCTCGGACAGTCTTTTTTACTCTTTGTTCACATACCAGTGTTTCCTTAGATACACTTCTTAGTCTTGAGCATCTTCCTAAATATACAACGCCCCTAGGACAGTCTTTTTTACTCTTTGTTCACATACCAGTGTTTCCTTAGATACACTCCCTGAGATATCTTGCCTAATTGTTGGCGGTCTCCCTACTTTGCCATATTATTTGTTCGGGAGTGCCATCAGTTAGAAGACCTTTAAGAGAATAGACGAAGTTCTGAGAGAACATTATTGCACAAGGTCGATCTTCGAACCTTGTTTGTGTTGTAACGAAGTGCAATTACATCAGTGACGATGTGAACTGGTTTCCATGTCAAGACCTTGCTCTAAAGAGAAAGTACAATTTGCGCATTAATGGAAACGCGATTCTGTCGATTGCTCTCTGAGAAGAGTTTCGCAAATGGAATATAAAGTCAACAACAAAGAAGAGTTTAACTGAGAGTAATTTAATAATGGTGCCGACAAAAAGGACATACAATTTTGTTGTTGTCTTGAGCGATGTATGAAGATGAAGATTAAATCGCACTTACTGAAGTTCATTCATGAGTTCTCTATAATTGATATTACGCGTCAGTGCCAGGAGCAGAACAATGAAAGTGTGTTATAAAGGTTTTATACTGAGGTGTTACAAAGGTGTCGCTATAAATTTTGTTTATGCTTTTTGTTACATCTAATGCGCGTTCACATGTTCTTAAATACGCAACCCTGTGGAAACATCTTTTGTTCTTTCCCCTGTCACTGTTCTTAAGATTTCCCAAGACTTTGTACACCAAATTCCTTGTGGAGCGCCCTGTCTTTAGACAATTTCCCCGTGGAGACCTTCTTATTTTCCCTTTCTGTTTTGTTCTTCGTCTCCAGAAGTTTAACCGACTACGAGAGCATTTTCTCTCGTTGGTGGGACACATGTATTCTGAATTGTACTACTTGAATTATTCAAATTAAACGCAGTCCATTATAAAGGGGCGTGGTTATGTGCTCTAGATATGAGAAAGGAATTCTACACCCACAGTTCCTCTCAAATAAAGTGTTGTTTGAAAAAAGAAAGGTTGTGGAGAAAGTACTTTAAAAAAGAAATCCCGGGTCGGAATTCACCTGGATTCTAGGTCATAGGGGCGTGACCCCTTTCTATGTCAGCCTGGTCCGGAGTGTGATTAAAACTTGGATTTCAACTCGAAATCTGCGTCAATTTTAACAATTTATATTTATTAATAATATGTATTTTTGACACAGGTTCCCGTTCACATTGACACTAACATTGGTCAGACCCCAAATGACCCAGATCTGGTGTGTGGCTTTATAAAATGAAAATGGTGAAATCTACTGGAAAATTCTAGAAAGTTTTGTATCCTTCTGATCTAACCTGCTCTGTGATGAGTGATTGCTCGGTGTTCATTATCCGAGTTTATACTTAACCTGATTGGTAAAATATTAGGGGATGGTTAGGGGGGGGGGGGTTCTCTGATTACGATCGGCACGTGACTTATAATCATAAAATATGACGAGTTCCAAATTTGCTTAAGGTAATACTAAGATTGCAAACTGTGATTTCTTCCCATCGGCTGAAGGAGAGTAATTAAAATCGATACGGAGAAAATAAGTCGTTGGGAGTTGGTTTGACTAACAAACAAAAATGGAAAAGGAAACATAAAGTTATTATTTTGGGACACTGATGGATTTGATCAAAAGACCAGCTCGTTGTTTAGTTGAGTTTTGACGTCCCTGACCACTTTATAAAAAGCATATTCTACTTTTGGTAATTGTCAAAGACCAGTATCCTCACTTTGTGTATCCCAACATATTCATAAAACAATCAAATCAATTGGTCATCGAAATTGCAAGAAAATAATGAAAGAACAAAATTGTGTGCTTTCAGATGCATGCCGAAGCCTTCCTCCGATTCAAATCTATTGGTTAAAAATCACTTCTTTCTCTTAATCAATACATTTTAATTTGATTCTCACAATGTTTATAATCAACAGCTCTCTAGTGCTATTTGCCAAGGAAGAATAATAATAAATATAACCAAAATGTACCCTCCCTTAAATTTACCAAAGGTACCCTCCCTTAATAGTGTTTCAATTCTTATACAGTATCTATCATAAAGCACTCGCTGAAGTGCATTATGCTGTAAATACCCAGCGTTATTTTATAACATTGTTAGTAAAGCCAGGTGGTTGACGAAGTAAGATTTTCCTCGTGTGTCATTTTCCATAACCCCTTTATAGAAATACAGCTTATACTCGAGGAATCTCATGCCCTTTTCTAACCATTGTTATGATGTTAAAATTCTCTTATAGTTTCTTCAGCTGGTTTTGCATGTGGACTTTACAAGTAATGAAATTTACGCAGCCCAAAACATGTATAATGTGTCAAAATAAACTGTGCATAACAAAATGGCGTCCAAGTCGCGTACATGAATGTAGTTTCACCTGAGAAAATTCTGAATATATAGGGTGTCAATTCCAAACTAAAGTTAAAAAACCCACTGTGCCATCAATTTATCATTTGGCTGAAACTATGGAAGGATGTACAATTTTACAAATTCATGATAACCCTGTCGTATTATATGCAATAAAGGACTTCGTAAAAGCCCACCGGAAAATTTGACACATGGGGTGAGGGGTGTACGGCTGCGAATCTCAAAGACCCAAGAGAGTGACGAGACTCTTTAACAATCTCGGAGTGCAGTACTTCCCCGGAGTTCGGGGATAAAACGTTATTAAATTATCATTCCTAATTAGTTTACAGATTGCTAGCAGTGTGTGGTGAATCACAGTATGTGTTAAATTGCATGTCAATGTTAGAACTAAGTGGATTGCTAACCATAATTAAGGAGAGGAATGTACTTTTTATGGGATTGTCGCATTTCACAACAACCATTGATAAAATATAAATGTTTGCATAAACATCTGTTGATTATCTTCCATTTAGGTGTGAGTATGTGATGATCTTCCACGATGAATAATAAGCAGCGCATTTCCTTCTGAATAATTGGTAAGTAGTCGTTTTTATTTTATTATTTATATTTTGTCACGATCGGCTTAATCTCTTAACATGATCTGCAGAACTGGTATAGCATGAATTGTTATGCCTTGCATAAGTTAGTAACCCTAGACATAAATGGCGGATATAAAGGTTACTCGTTCAGTTAAAGTACGCTTGTGATTTTCCTAACCTCTTTTAGTAGGACATATTCTATTGGATCTGAAATAAGTAGGACAAAGTATTGCCAATGTATAAATAAACCACACTTTTTATGTGTGAAAACACCCTTAAGCAGGTTGACAGCCACTGAGAGTAGAATGGCTGCAGCAAAAGATACAAACGACACCATTCAGCCGAACGTAAACGTTTACAATCCCCTTAAACTAAATCTAGTTGAAGTTTAAAGGACAGTGGTTCAATATATAGCATCACCTTCATACCCCCAAAACATTGACTTTCCTCTGTCAGCATTAAGCCAACAACAAACCAACATTCCGCAGGGGCCTTTTGTATGAATAACATCCTGTGGTGTTTTAAGGGATGGATACATTCACAATCTCAAGGATTTAGATGTATCAGCGAAGGATAGCCCCCAGCACTACGTAAAGCCTTATAAATATTCACCCCTCAAATGTACATCGACACGATATCAGCAAAAGTGCACAGGTTTTAACGTAAGGTTGTTTTGATCATGTCTTGACAAACCTTCAGCGTGTGGCTAATGTGGTGACTTACTGTCAGTATAGTGGTTTGTTCACTCGCCTAATGTAGTCATGTTAATGACAACCATAACCAAATTTAATTTTTATATTTAGCGAGATGATGTATTAGTTTAAAGGCACTGGGCACCGTTGGTAATTGTCTAATACCAGTATTTTAACTTGGTGTATCCCAACATAATATCCGTAGAATAACAAACCTGTGAAAATGTGGTCTTAATTGTTCATAGAATTTTCAAGAGAGTAATGCAAGAAAAACACGCCCTTGTTGCACAAATTTGTGTGCTTCCATAATATGCCGAAAAAAGGCTTCGGGACTATAGTCTTGTAATTTTTGGATTGAGAAATTACCTCTTTCTTAAAAACTACGTTACTTCAGAGGGAGTCATTTCTCTAAAGGGTGTGATTCCCCCAATCGTTCATAATAGCCATTTTCCACTCAAACTTAGCAATTTTTACAACTTGTGTGGAAAATTCAAGAGCTATCATGTGGCTTTTTTAGTAACCATCTGGCTTCGTCCCAGTGACGATTTAAGAGTGGTCTAAAGTCATTCGTGAAATGCTTGAAGAAGGAATCCCCCGGTAGCAGAAACAGGATTCCAATTTGATCGTTTCAGCTCATCATGACTATGGGTCCATAATCTGGCCATCGCTCGACCAGTCACGTAGGTAAACGTGCAACAACTGCCAATACAGAGAAATGACCCTCACATTTTGGTATGACGGCCACGGATAGTCTATGCAGTCTCTGAACAGTTTACTCATACCATAATAGCAGAGCATGGAAATTAGATCAACCCACAAAATATCACATCTCCAAACACGAGCGTTGAGGCTGTTAAAGTACCCCTGGAATATACAGACATAGTGAACAAGGGACGTAATGAGAGTAACCTCGAGCCCACATCGACCCACTCCCACCATCAGTCATTGTCATTGGCAAAACTACCTGCGTAATGTTTGCAAAACTACAAGCGAGGAACTTGACCAGCGCATCATCACGTTGTCAATTGTTTACCCGTCGTCTCGCCATCTCGTTTTGTTGTTTTCCTCTCTCGCATTACACCACTTAACTGCAAATGTAGTTTCTGACTTTTCCTTCACTCGCCCTCGAGAAAAAAACAGTGACTTACTGAGGAAACATATAAATGACTCTGCATCTTGAATTTCCACTTCCTGTTTTGATTGTATTGGTCAACGATGCCTCAAATTGATGCTGCCTCGTCTTTCAACCGATGGTGAACGTGCTTGAAATGTTGACCTTAAGCAGAGAAATGATAAAATTCAACTAGGAGCTATTTCATATTTGCTAACTGAAGCGGAAACCATCCATAACACTTTAAATTGCATGGTATTTCGTTTGGTACTCCTGCTCTGCTTGTGTGGGGTTTGTCTGTTTTAGTGACAGGTGAGATGGTTGGTATGCTGAGCCCCAATTAACGGGCAACTTAGCTTCATATTAAAAGCCAAGTACAAAAAATATATCTACTATAAGCAACTTACAACCACATATGACTGCAGGAAACACACGTACGGATTCCTCATCAGAAAGAAAGCAAATTCCAAGAGTTTGAGACTGAAATCGAATCGGAATCAGCTCAACTTTTTTTTTCAAAGAGCATACTTATTGGGAAAGACAAAACAAAAAGAAAGCCAGACCCGTGTTCTTTTACACTGGGGTGATTTTTTGACACGCTATCAATCCCTTAAAGACATAAGTGCTACTACAGGGACTCGAACCCCTGATCAGAAACACTGCGGGGCTTTGATTCCAGTGCTCTTGACCTCTCTCCGTCACGGCACACCTTTCCCTAATTCCGATTATCCTCAAATGAGAGAAATGAAGGTGGTGAAAGCAACCAAACTAATTTCAATGGGAGACTTTGGAACGCTATGTGGTAGCAAACTTACTAGGTCAATTTCCATTGTTTACGAAGCTCTGAGCAATCGCACCTACCAAGGACAGTACGTGGTTTTATCTGGCATTTCTGCTGCCACCTAGCACCAAAAAGGTCCCCATTTTAATCTGTTTCACCTGCGATGACAACTTCACCCCAGGAGGACTTCAGTGGTTTGCAGTCCAATGATTTTTGTGAAAACAACCAAACTAGCCCAATTGGGAATAGAATCCCAATTCATACGAGGTCACCTGATCAAGAAACGCAAAGGGTTGACAATCGAGAATCCTGGATAAGCACTTTACGCTTTATACGTTGGTTACCATAGCAATCAGTGGAATGTCCTTTGATTCATGAATGTGTTTGAAATCTGAAACCGCAAAAAACTTCCACGGCATTAGATTTCGTGAGTACATGAATTTGTTTAATTTCCTTAAGCAGAACTTGTTGGATCAAGGATTAATGTTGCGAGAGGGGCTGGTCGTTCCAGGGGGAGTCGAGTACATGGTTAAACGGGGGTGTGTGATGTGGGTCAAGCAAGCCCTAAGCCAGCCGCCACAATCACCCATTCAAACCTCTACCTTGATGTCTCACTTCCCCGTTCTAGCCCCCCTATATACAGCAATGGCATGAGAAGGATAATAGATGCAACCCTTCAACCAGTATACATCCGCACTTACTTCCCCACCCCCACCCCACTGCCTCGTACGAGAAGAGTACACCATAGTTTCCTCAGAATGTATTCACTTAAAGTTGGACGGAACTGAGAGGCGTGAACTGTTAGCCAGTTGAGGCGCTTGTCTTTTAACCGGCTCATCAATTTACCGAAGTGTTGCGCGTCTGAATTACAAGCAAGTCTATGGGGGCAACACACACAACATACACGCAATCAGTGTATGATCGCCACCTAATGGCGGGGATGGATCCCATGTTCTGATTCAATTAATAGGAATCGACGACACACTTGCGCCTGGGGAACCGAAATAGTTGACCGACTAAAGCTAACTCTAAACCCGGTCCCAAGCACCATCGAGAGCACCAAACCCCCAGTCATGAACAGACAAATCACGGGTCAATGGTTGATCTAAATGCGTCAACGTACTTTCGCTTCCTTTTATGTTGTACTTTTACCTCTCAAAGTCTGGATACTGAGGGATTTTCTCGTTGTATAAACTGTAATCCAATGTAATGAAGTAGCGTTAAGCTAGGTGCATGGGAGCATGTGAATTTTGTAGTTGAAAGACTTTTGGGTTACTCTACGACAACCCAGTGTGTGGAGTGACTTTTGACAACAAGTGGAGTGAGATGTAAACTCCTTATAAAATGCCATGGTCAGATTCGGTCATTATTCCGGCTTGAGTGCCCTTTCGTTTTGAAAATCACTTAGGCATACCTTTTGGGGTACGCTTAGGTTTATGGGTCACGATTCCCGTGTGAGGGAAAACGTATATGATAAAATAGCTCATTTTGTATTATTAACCTCATTTTATACGGGAATTCGTTACTGCTTTTTAAACTAATCCCATGTTACCAAATTTGTATTAACCACGCAAATATTGCCCTACTCAATTGATCCACTTATTTAACTCTATTTTAGTACAAATTTCAATAACTTCATCGGGAAATCCACACAACGACCCTATCAAGTAATTACAATTAGCATTGTGAGTATACCGCAATATATTATCTTTGGCTCTTATTCATTTTAATTTGTTTGTTTAAAAGAGATCAAATTTAGCCCTACTAACTAGTGGCTATGACTTTTGTTTTAAATAAAAATAAGAAACATCATGTAAACAACCCTAATGCAAACTGAAACTCAACATAGTAAAGAATTCATGGCACTAGAAAGAGAAATCAAATCTACATGAGATAGCCTACTTTCAAGCCATTCATACTGAGACATATAGTCTGGAAATGGTGTTCTTGATAGATCAAATACTGGTAGATTATTGTTTCGTTTGTCGTTAAATCTTCCCCTGATTATAGTTTTCCTTTCTTATGATAATATGTAACGAATAGGACATAATTATAGTGTATTGCTGAATGAATCTTGCATGAGTTCGGAGTGGAACTGTTCACTTGGTCCGCTTGCCAACCCTCCGATGGACGCTTGCATCTAAAGGCATGCAGCCTCGTCTGGAGGCGGCACTTCTCTCGGATATTATTAGCTTAATAAACTCTCGCCATCGGTCTTTCACCCAGTCTCCGACAGCTTTCCCTTTCATACACTGGCCTCGTTTATATGGTTTTCAACAACTGTTATCTCTATAAATATTATGAGTAGGATATTTAATATGAGCCGTTTACAAACTCAGTGAATAACTTTCATTATGGTGGCCAAGACGCCCATACAATCGATCTGCTAATAAACAAATCTCGACTTTCAACTCCAAGACTGTCTGTCACCCACAATTGATTATTTTCATTGCCTCTAAACTCAATCGCATCAGGTTTGGTCTGGCAAAATACAAACAACACACGCTCTATAACATGCACCGCTCTACTTACAGCGGAGAGTACACTTACTACATGAAGTTCATTTGGAAAAACTACGATGCCCAAACTTTCCTGTGTTATTCCATGATCACATCACAGAGTCAACATCCCAATCCAAGTGGTCCTCTACTGGGGCTTGAAGTAGGACGCCCTCCGGGCCGAATCACCCGTCCAAAGGGAACCGACAGCACCGCTGCGACCCAGGGACTCCACGGGTCGATTCTCGCCGAATCTCCCATGACTTCTAGGGAGGGACGAGGGAGGGAAAGAGATCGCCGACGGGGAGAGAGTCCCTTCTCTCTACTCTAGAGGCTGAATATTTGGGGCAAGTGGTGATGAATATGTGCAAGTGTAGTATCATTACAAGTACATACGAGCCAGTCACAACATTACACCTTGAATCAGCGAGGTTAGATTCAATCTAGAACGACTGCTGCAGTACGTCCCTCAACCTAAACGTAGAGACACGAGTGCACACAGTCCCTCATGAGTGGTGAGCGTCAGTAATGAATATTCCTTCATCATTGCTTGACCTAAAACCCCAAACCAATCCGGAATCATTACTTGATTTAGGAGTTCATGAGCTGCTTATCTTCGTCTTTTTTTCTCTCTCAAGGTAAATCCCCATCAAGTCATCGGTTAAGACCCTACGGAGCGGTCTAGCTTCATAATTAATCAGATATTAGGGGGAAGTTACCGACAGATGACATAAGCTCCCAGATCAACCGGATTAGGGACATTATGCGTGCCAAAGATTGTCTCTATAGTTGATCCAATGTGTGGTTAAACCAATACCTGAATATTTGGTCTCATTTTCCCTTTTCTTACTACATCTCAGTTGTCTTAAAGATGATTCCCTCTCGTTCTTACTGTTGTCTTGTAGGATACTAAGTCATCAGTTCACCATGGTCCAAACAAAATAAAAAAATCCTTTTACCGTTTTAAATTCTTTTTCCCGAAGAGAAAGGAAAGATAACACGAACAAAAGCAATATTGATCATGAATGTGTTTTGCAGCATTTTGGCCCCAAATGACTGACCAGTTAAGGCTAATGCTATTCGTTCAAATTAAACATTTTTAATTGTGATGACAAATCCTCTTGCATACAACACTTTTGTGTCGCCCATCCATTGTACACCTTGCAACAACTGTGGTGTCACTATAGCCTAATTATGGACATGCAATACAACTACAGTGACAAGTTTTGGAAAACATGAGTGTACCCACTTGTTTTGAACAAAACATTACAGCATTTTATAGAGATACAAATATGCAGGTAAAAATACAGAAGTTCAAACGTTATATATACATACCAAGAGTTGCTTTGTTTTCCATTAATGCATTTATTTCTGGATGTCCAGGAGGAAATTGGCAGAAATGACAGTGAGAGAGCAGACAAATTGAATAAAACCTCCCCTCGTCAGCAGAAGTCAGTCCTGTGTGTTGGACTCTTGTCTCCCTAGAGAAACCTCTCTGTCTTTGAATGTTGATAAAATAAACACGAACTCGGTGCCAGTGTTTGCCCTGGAATGGTCTCTGCCCACTGGGGACGGTACGTTATTGCCGTTTGACTCTGTGTGACTCTACGCTTTGCAAGCTGGCATGGATGCTCGCGTAAATAAATATGAATATAAGAAATTATGATCGCCTGACCTACCAAAGGTAAATACAAATAAATGATGTTGTACAATTAACAGTACTATTGTGTTTAACGTGTGTAGTGGAAGACTACAACGATTAATAGTATTCATAATAAAAAGTATTGTTGGTGGCATCTTGTGACGTCCCCTCACGGCGTGAAGGGCGCCCCTCTCGGTCATATAGTGTAAGGTGCTTGTTGTGCTGTAATAAATGCTGTTGTTTTTCACCTAATGATATATAGATTGGCATCTAAATTGATTCAAACTTACAGTTACTCAGCTTCAACAAACAAGTTATAGACATCATGTGATATTGACGCGTGACGTCACGCCGTAAAGAGCGCCCTCATTGATGCAATAATTGTTTTATGATTTGCGGTCAGACACCGCCGACTAGTGACTGTCATATTCTGAAACACGTCACAGTATCGTATGGCTAGTTCATTAGGAACATAGCGCTAAGATTGATATTGTATCACTCGTTATTGCTAAGCAAAGAGTGATTTCACAGAACACTATGGACATTTTGACAATTCATCTTAAGATGAATCTTTAAGTGCGTTTGAAATCAAGCCCTCGTCATGTTGTTATGATAATCTAATTTGATGTCCCAAATCTAATTTCATTTATCTTGCCTTGAAACACAAACAAGCGTTGTTGAATTGGAGACAAGACATAAGAAAAGGTTGTTGTCTTTTCTCTTTTTAAATTTAAAGGGGACATTTACCTTTGGTTTTGTTAAACCCTTTTTTTTTAATTCTAATTAAATGTAGATAAATACCTTATACTTATCGCATTTGTGAGGTATCGCAGAACATCCGAAGCGGTTTTATGTGTACGGCACGGAGGACGAGTATTCCGTAATTGAATACACAAACTGAGATAACGCTAAACTCTAGATTCAAATTTTCGGCCATACAAAAAGATGTTTCTCAAAATGCTTTATACCATCGGAAGCTGATGCAGGATTTTAACCAAAAGTTTGTCTCGCCATTAATTTGAAGAATGACTACCCAACATATAAACTTCCCTTTAAATCTGGAGGACAGAACTCAAACTCACATTTTGAAATACAAAGCAACAAAACAAACACATTGTATCCCCCAGGGAGTAAGTGACTTCTTTTGGTACATTCAGCAACCCCCAGGTCCGTGCAGGCAGGTGGGGTTTCATTCATTACAAAAACCCCCAAGGAGTTTACCACGTGGGCTTTTTCAAATGCTGATCATCAACCGTTTGTACAATTGTGCAGTGTTTGGAAAGAGTGCAGGAGATTGTCAGTGATTTCCGACGCATAAGAGATAACTGATATCAAATCAATGTGGGAAGTGCAGGAAAACCGTAATGAAAAACGGGTTAGTTTTTGAACCAGTACAAAGACTCAACATGGAAGTGCATTTAAATTGAAGTGCATTTACCGCAAATTTTACACAATATTGCTCAGAGTTTAATGGGTAGTTACAGGCTTTGAAACCTTTTGCATGTTGATACGGTTGGAAAAGAGGTCACTTAGATTTGAAAAGGGAGTAAACAAGTTGGAACCGTTTGATTGTTTTAATCCTATGTAAATAAACTCTTGTACAAAATAGAAATACATATATTAACACTAACCTGTGAAAGTTTAGATTGATCACAGTTTTTAAATATCGCCGAAAATCCAGTGCAAATATCTCAACGCAGGAAGAATAATCCGTAATATTGGAAAACACAATCTGAGAAACGTTTCTGAAATTGAATTGTGTTGAGTTTTCTCTCTCTAAAACCACATTCCTTTGAAGGAATCTTTTCTCAAAGTATCCTACATCATCAACAGCTACAGTGCTTCTTGCAGTAAGTTTTTATGGTCATCTATGTTTGGAGTAGGGGTATATCCTTCTTTAAAAGGTACCACCGTCCATCTCCATGCAAAACCGTGAAATGCGTTTTTGCACGCGTAATCGTTTTTTGGTTATTCAACTCACGCCCCTCAATGAAAAGTAGGGTTGACTTTGTTTGAGTTCAAGTTTAAACGGATCAAAATGACTCCTCTTCTGCAACTAAATAAAGAACGTAAGGGTTGCTGAACAACGTTCTGCACATACGGTCACTCAAAGGCTTGCTGATTCGGTTGCATTTTAGTTATGCGGGACAGGTCTTTTTCTGACTAAATTGAACTTAACTGTATTTACCTTCAAGTGAAACCAGCTAAAACTACTGATCTTCACATTAAACTGCATGGATAGAAAACTTTTGTACAGGACATTTATTGGATTTTGTGCACTCCAGGATGTGGGTAAGAGGTTATGGTAATACCCCAAGAGGATCCAAAAGCAATGAAAGTCAGTGTGCCGTGGGAGGTTTCAATTATATTAGTGGCTCCTTGTTTTTGATTCGTTTCACTCTAAACTTCCTTGGGTTTTATCGGATCGATTAGGACTGACTGTAAATACAATGAGGATGTTGGGTTCGCAAGACTAAACGGTTATCCTTGATAGAGCAAGGTCAGAGCTCTCTTTGCTCAAATAAATAGGATATACCCTCTCAATGGAATTATAAAACGCGCCACGAAATCGCGTTTAATAACAAACGGGGAAAGTGGATTCCCCGTATGTATAATAGCTTAATTACACCAGGTAGACATCAATGACCCGGCGTTTTAGGCCCCCTTCATCGACCCAAGAAGGGCGAGGGACTCAGCTCTGGTTAAACATACACCCAGTCCACCACAAAGTCCGGATGGCGGTTTGGTCCATGCAAACATAATATAAGCCACTTCGGAGTTCCAGCTGCGCATGTCTGTTACTGCTGACAACGGGCTTTGTCTATCTCCCGTGTCCTTTTGACAATACCCGGGTATTGTCAAAAGGTTACGGGAGATAGACAAAGTCCGTTGTCAGCAGTAACAGACAAGCGCCACTGACATTCCAAAGTGGCTTATTATAAGACTGCTGGGACGCTGGTTCAAACATCTTTTAAGATGTAAAACATTGAAAGGTAAAACATGTACAACTTCCTTAGAGAGAACGAGGGATGTATACGGCTACAGCCCTGCAGCCATATCCAAATCGATAGCCAAAGTCGCTCAGTTCGGATAAGGCCTTCAGATATGCAAGAATTTCCGCGAAAACATAATAGACATTAGATTGAACCAGCGACGGCTCTAGTATTTATTTTTGATGGGGGGGGGGTTCCAAGCTTTAATTTAAGGGGAAACATACAAATTTCAAATGTAATTTCGGACAGCTGAAAATGCAATGAGTTACACAATGGCGGACTTACACTTAGTTATTCTTGAGCTTGGGGTAACGCGAACTTAATTGCATTAATATGGGTACAATGGTTTTCGACCATTCGAAGAAAAGTACGAGGTGGGAATAGGGGTTCAATAAGGAGGGGGAATAGGGGTGCAATAAGGAGGGGGAATAGGGGTGCAATAAGGAGGGGGAATAGGGGTGCAATAAGGAGGGGGAATAGGGGTGCAATAAGGAGGGGGAATAGGGGTGCAATAAGGAGGGGGAATAGGGGTGCAATAAGGAGGGGGAATAGGGATGCAATAAGGAGGGGGAATAGGGGTGCAATAAGGAGGGGGAATAGGGGTGCAATAAGGAGGGGGAATAGGGGTGCAATAAGGAGGGGAATAGGGGTGCAATAAGGAGGGGAATAGGGGTGCAATAAGGAGGGGGAATAGGGGTGCAATAAGGAGGGGGAATAGGGGTGCAATAAGGAGGGGGAATAGGGGTGCAATAAGGAGGGGAAATAGGGGTGCAATAAGGAGGGGAATAGGGGTGCAATAAGGAGGGGAATAGGGGTGCAATAAGGAGGGAGGGGCTAAGGCAAACTGGGCTTTAGCCCAACCCCTCCCCCTCCCCCTCCCCCTTCCCTTCCCAATCAGGCAACCGTCGTGCTGCTGCCGCTGGACTGGCTAAACGTTTCCCCGACTGAGTTTGCACCTTTAAGGATTTCTGGGTTTCATTCCATTGTTTTGGACAATGCAGTACCAATTTATTTATAAAAAAATGTCCATGTCAAGGCCGAGGTTCATTCAATACATGGCATGCATTTACTGCAACTAACTGTCTATATCAATATCCTCCTGTCCCGGGGTTCGGGCACGTTTGGACTAGGAGGAAGACAATGGTTCAAGTTGGTCCATATACATTGGAAGGGATTAGAAAGATTTGTAATAACATTTCAAAACTAGCCCAGAAATACGAACAGAGGCATACCTCACGCTGCTCATGCGTTTTCAGCAAAAATACATGGAGTCTTTGAAGAAGAAATAGGTTTTTAAACATATTTATTTTCTAGTGAAGACAAACATGGATCGGCAATGAGAATATTTTGCTTCAAGTTAACTTGCTCATTTTAATGGTGCTGAAGTTTGTTTCGTCTAAAATTTTCGAGAAAATTGCGAGCGACCTTGAGACATTTCCTGTCTGATATTAATTTTTTTAATTAAAGAAAAATGGATATTAAGCTTTGTAAATATAGTGTTTAATTTGTAAGAACGATAGTATAAAATTGAACATTGATAATTTGAAGGTATAGGTGTATGTCCGCCTACAACCGCTTATAATAAAGGGAGACCGTGGATATGATATGCATTGTAAATTTCATTTATAAGAATTGGACCGATTTGGGTAGGTTCCACTAACAACCATGGAATTGCCGTTTTAC